>NC_141025.1:74742500-74985000 GCF_052040795.2 Danio rerio
ACAGGGTTCCCCATCACCCGTCTGCCAAACCTCAGGAGGCACCAGCTTTAGAGGTAACACTACAATCAAATACACTTCTAACTTTACAAAAATAAATAAATACATTTAGGGTACACTCTATTTATTAACCCAATGCTGGGTCAAATATAGGCAATGCCAACAATTGGGTTAAAAATAAAATTAAATTTACTCCCAATACTTTACAGTAACACTTTAAAATAATGACGCACGTCTCTGCTGTTTATTAACAAGAACAATACCTTTATTACAGTGTTTATCAAGCTTTTTATCAGTTGATCTTCACAGATCAGGGTAAATGGAGATCATTTTGACAATGTTATAACTTGTATGTGAAGTTACCTACTTATAACCTTTTCTTTTCACTTCCAGCAATGACAGGCCTTGTGGTTCCTCCAATGTAGCGGATGAGTTTTGCTGTGTAATCTCCTGATGAAGAGCCTTCAAGGGGAATCAGAGACAACACGGACACATTCAGACCACTTTTGGGAACTTTTTTTTCAGAGAAATCCTTTAAATGCACACCGATTGCCTCTGATTGTGAGGAGGTTGCCAAAGGGATGGCGTTACTTACAGGATCTTCCACTCTTGCAATGCCAAAAGAGCTATAATTGTACAATGAGACTGAAGACTGTTACACATTTGGGCTTTCACTGGTCAATAGACTTTCACCACAGTAGATGCCAGTGAGGGATGCCAATTGTGAAACGTGAGATTTGTTTTTATTATTTTGACCATATACTCATAGATACACATCCTTAAACTGAAACTGTGTGTTTTCACAGTAAATATCAGGCTTTTGGCTTAGAGCAAGGGAAAATGTTTATTTAGGTTTAGGTTTATGAACTGATTACCTCATATATTGACTTATTTAAGGACAAAAAAACTATATAAGTTATATTTTTTAGGTTAAGTACTAATATAATGTATTTGCTATTGTTATTGTTATCTAATTGTATTTGATTTCATGTACGCGTTTTTATATGTTGTCATCTTGTTATCGTTCATTAAAATAGTGAATATAGATTTCTGTGTGTTGTAAGAGTTTTGTTGTAGGATAATATTTCAATTCTTTCTACACTTTTACAAACATGTTTGCCAGAAAAAGTGTGTTTTGAGAGGGCAAGAACATCATTTTGACAATAAACATTGTGACAAAACTGCTTAATCCTCATTGCTGTATATACAGAAGGGGAAATAAGTACTGAACACAACATGTTTTTTTTTTCCTGGGAATAATATTTCTAAAGAAGCTGTTGACATGAGATTGAACCAGATTTTGGTAAAAACCCAAACAATACAAACATAAACATTACTGAACAACTGAGTGTATTAAATCAGTGGTTCTGATTTAATCATTATTTATTATTAATATTATTTATTGTCATCATGACAAAGATAAAAGAAATCAGTTATTAGAGATGAGTTATTAAAACTATTATGATTAGAAATGTGTTGAATAAATCTTCTCTCCGTTAAACAGAAATTGGGGAAAAAAAATAAACAAACAGGGGGCTAATAATTCAGGGGGTTTAATAATTCTGACTTCAACTGTACACTTCTGTGAGACCTCCTGCTCATTTTCTTAGGGTTAAATTACGGTAAAGGTTTGAGCCATGGATTTAAATTTGGATTTCTTTTTTTTTTTTTGGCTCCGTTGTTTTCCACACTTTTGACAAATCCTCTGATGAGGTACATTAAAACTCTTCCAGATTCACACCTCCTCTCCGAGTCCCCTGGGCGTCAATGGCAGATGGAAAACAGAAAGAGTCCCTTGTGTATTTCTCAAAACAGCACAGAATGTCTCTCTCACGCACACACACACACATTCAATACATTCTGGCCACATGTCAACTCTCATATAAAGCTTCGTAAAGCTTCTTTATTTGTTTTTTAATCATAAATTTTACTCAAATGCTTCAACTGTAACATAAAGAACAATGGTTGTACTAAAACTGCCATCCTTTATATTTTATTTACTTCCTAAAAAAAATTTTTTAAAAATTATTTTTATATATATATATATATATATATATATATATCACGGTTTCTGCAAACCACGGTTTCATCAAGTCAAAGTTCTTTTAAGACCAATATGAATTAAATTTAAGACTTATACAGGGCTAAACACTACTGGTTATTTCTAATGGCACGATTGAGCCAATGAAAATTTATTTATTTATTTATTTTTGGCTTCCCACAATTAAATATAATTATTTCTTAGCAACATACTTTAACGTGTCAAAACAAGAAAACTCCAGTTGCATACACTTTTGTCAACATGATATTTTTTTACTTAATAAATGACAAGTTCAACATTGTTAAAAGTATATTTATTGTTGAGACAATAACATGAATAATCTAATATATATATATATATATATATATATATATATATATATATATATATATATATATTTGTTAGCCTTTGGTCCAAATTGATTGAGTATACCTTCTATTCAACCTAATGCATTTCTGCTTTAAATCCTTAAGTTTCAGTCCAATTTATAAATATTATATCTACCCACCCTTACTTCTTACGAGTTTTTGTATGAATGGAAGATAACGTAAAGGGATATATTGCTCTGTTACTATCATGAGTAACTGTGTAATTGTTTTTAGTTTTCTTTCGCAGGTAATTAGGGGATTTAATTTGGAGAAATTGCTGTAAAAAATTTTGTTTGTGATGTCTCTTTGCATTAATAAAATAATTATAAACTTAAATATATAAAAAAAAAAACGTTTTATTGTTGGTGATTGGATGGATGTCGGCCCGATTTAGTGACTTTACATGGACAGAGGAAAATTGTGACTTGTTTAAAATTATTTAAGACACACAACACAATATTTAGTGATTTTTTTACTTTTAAGGCATAAGATTTTGTTATTTTTTATTTTATTTTTATTATTTTATTTATGTATTGAATGACTGATTATAAACGGGACTTTATAAACTCTGTTTTTTAAATGTAAGATATTTTAAGATTTTTTAAGACCCCGTGGAAACCCTGATATATAATATAATATAATATAATATACCGTAGTGTATGTGTGTGAATGAGTGTGTATGGATGGGTTGCAGCTGGAAGGGCATCCGCTGTGTAAAACATATGCTTGATAAGATAGATTAATAAAGCGACAAAAAGAAAATGAATAATATAATATAATATAATATAATATAATATAATATAATATAATATAATATAATTATTATTTATCTATTTAATTATTTTATTTATTTATAATTTATAATAAATAAACATAAATATATCAAGTTCATCATTATCAGATATATAGTAATTAAAAAATAGTGGGAATTCTAAAAGTATGAGATCAGTATTGTACAGTAAACAACAAATACATAAACAATGACCACATAAATGTAAAATTACTGTCAAAATCCAAGACAAAGTCCAAAGAGTTTTTTCACGTATTGCTTGAGTGGAGTTTAAAATTCAGACGCATGAATCTCAAATTTATATGAAGTGTCCATATTGTGAATAGTTCAATCTAAACATTATGAGACAAAGGATTAAAAAAACACTTTAAATATATATAAAAAACGAAATTTATTGCTATTGTGTGAATAAAAAGTAACTATCATATGTTTATGAGCATTTGAAAAAACCTGTAACACTAAATCAACACTAATTTTTGATATTTGAAATCCCGAAACACACAGAGAATATAACAAAAGCCACATTACAAAATGCCTAAGATAAATATGTAGGCCCACTTAAAGGGAAAAAAATACTTATAAATAATCAATAGAGTCAAATATATGAAATATGAGGAGATTTGAAGAGTTCATGAACTGTGAGAACTGAATTGAGGCAAATCAATGTAACTGAAGTCTTAATTATGCTGAGACGGTTGCAGGTTGAATGACAAATTAAACTCATCCCGTCTAACAGATGGACGGCACACAATGGCCAGCAGTGGGGAGAGAGAGAGAGAGAGAGAGAGAGAGAGAGAGAGAGAGAGAGAGAGAGAGAGAGAGAGAGAGAGAGAGAGAGAGAGAGAGAGAGAGAGAGAGAGAGAGAGAGAGAGAGAGAGAGACTCTATGGCACGGCACATATGTATGAATGCACTGTATGTTTAATTCACCAAACTAAAATAAATAAATACATAAATTAGTTAATTTATTAATTAATTAATTAAAAATAAATAAATGAATAATGAACAAATGTAGTGAAAGACTGCTGGATGGCTGTCTAAAAGGCACTTTAGATCAACTATTTAACAAAATTATTTAATTTATGATAGTAAAGGTTATGTCTCATATTTTGTTGCATAGCCTTATAGACACATTTTATTTAAATGACTGAGAAAGAAAGGTATGATACTATTACAGGTAAAATGCAATTTAGCTGTTAATTTTAAGCACCTTAAACTTTGCAAGTATTTTATTATTCATATTATAACTTCTGGACATCTATAGAAATGCACTTTTCCATGAAGGGACAATGTCTGGGCCCTGAAAATGATTTTTAGGAATGTTATATGTTTTGTGTGAGGTTATTAGCTATTATTTGTTGTATTTTATATTTATTTCAAATGTCTTCAACATTTAAAATGCCTACTTAGAAAGTAAAGCTCTGTGCTACAGTATTTATATTGTTCGTTTTGTTGTAATAGTAGTGGTTATTAATGTAAACAAATAGGGTAACGTTAGCCTGCATGTTTTTAGCATTTGAAGATTAACTTTATCTGGCTACACAGACAAAACAGGTAGGTCTATGACGTTAGCTTTTCAAAAACTTCAGTTGTAATCACAAAAAGTGCTAAAATAATCTATTACTTACATTCGTTCAGCCATTTTTACATCTGTTCAGTTGTGAGTGAGTTGAGAGTTCACAAAGAGCAAGCACTCGACCAAAATCCAGTGTTTTAAACGGTGACTCATCGAAACGGCTTCTGATTGGCTCCTTCATTCAAAAACTCAATGGAAACGTAAGTGGTTGGTTATCGGGCTCAGCGCTGTAGAACCGAATGCAATTTGACATTCATTTTCACATTTCAATGGGGTGTATATGGACACAGACTTTTAATTTTCAGTCAGCCAGCTCAAACGCTTCTGGTTAACTGTCGTGCCAATACAAAATTGCAGCATTTAAGATCTGGATTTTCTTGTTGTTGTTGTTGTTGTTGTTGTTGTTGTTGTTGTTGTTGTTGTTGTTGTCTGCATCCAGACCCTTCTCCGTTTTTAAGCTAATTATTGAATATATAAAAGCCTAATGTACAACAACTTGACATTATGATTATCTTCAAATTACAAAAATTAACAGGTGCAATTAAGGAACAAATTACATACACAAATAATACATTAAAAATAAGTAAAATAATAAATAAATATCATAAAATAAATTAAGGGGGGCGGTGACGCAGTGCATAGCATGATCCCCTCAAAGGTCACTGGTTCAAGCCCCAGCTGGATCACTTGGCATTTCTGTGTGTAGTTTGCATTCTCTCCCCATGTTTGTATGGGTTTCCTCCGGGTGCTCTGGTTTCCCCCACAAAGACATCTATAGGTGCAATATAAGCTAAATTGGCTGAAGTGTATATGTGTAAGGACTGAATGAAACTACTGTTCCGCACCATGTGTTTAAAATATGGACATTTATTTTACTACAGTATTTTCACAGTACGTTTTTAGTTAAATTGTCTTTCATCTCGTCTTTCAACAACTAAACGATATTGCTTAAGTCTGTTAACTGCTTATATTTAAATTAAATTACATTATTTATGCTGTAAAAGTAAACCTAGTAAATTGAAAGTCACATTAACCTTTCACCGGAAGTTTAACAGTAGCAGAAAAACACTAGCTGTGGCTATAGCCCATGTAGTTTATTGTACAAGGGGGTTTTATTTCATCTTTTCTCGAATTTCTGAAGCATTTTCTTTAATTTTAGTGATATTTTCCGACCATGGGAAGGGAACATGTCACACTTTTTATATGTTTTGAGACCTACATTTGTTTTTACATTACTGAAACTACACGGAAACTACATCTCGCATCATTCCATCAAAGAAAATGCTTCCTCAAAAGCAAACCCAAACAAACATGTGTGATGCGATTAAATATGCAAGGCCATATATGCTAATTATTCAATAATTAATAAGGGCTGTGGATGTTTCCCTCATGCATTAATTACATCAGCATTAGCATATCAATTAGATGAATCAGAGATCATGTAATTAAAGCCCAAGTAGGAGCACCTGCTGCCTCTGTTTATGTTTATGTGCATATGTTTGTGTATGTGATAGCATGCTTTTGGCTGAGGATACACTTGTCAATCAATTGCCTCTGAGTTCTTGCCTCTTATGGAATGGGTTTGTGTTTAAACATTTTCAATTAGTTAATTTTCCTTCCTCGTTATTTCAAGAGTCGAGGCACCAAGTAGTCTATAAGTATATTTTAATAAGTACGTTTAACTTAAAATACCACAATCATTTTGCGAATTAAACTATTTACAATACAGCTTCGGCAAGGCAGTGGCGCATTAGGTAGTGCTGTTGCCTCACAGCAAGAAGGTCGCTGGTTCGAACCTCGGCTCAGTTGGTGTTTCTGTGTGGAGTTTGTTCTCCCTGCCTTCGCATGGGTTTCCTCCAGGTGCTTCTGTTTCCCCCACAGTCCAAAGACATGCGGTACAGGTGAATTAGGTGAGCTAAATTGTCCATACTGTATGAGTGTGTTTGTGTGAAAGTGTGTTTGGATGTTTTCCAGAGATGGGTTGCGGCTGGAAGGGCATCCGCTGTGTAAAAACTTGCTGGATAAGTTGGCGGTTCATGCCGCTGTGGCGACCCCGGATTAATAAAGGGACTAAGCCGACAAAAAAATGAATGAATGAATGAATGAATACAGCTTCACAAAAGAATTAGTGTAGCTGTTTTTTCAATTGTTTGTCATGCTGTTCTGTTCATGCACAAGCTACTCATCGCTGTTGATTTGGTTCCATCTGCTGGTCACATGATGATACAACTCAATTCTGATGACTTTGTTTCTGAAAAGCATCTATGAACTGCTTTACTTAATGAAAATCCATCTTACTTATAACTTTAACTTTGTCGTAAAGCAAATTCCAAAACTGTACTTGGTGTTATCAGTATATTAGATAAAAAGTGTAATAACTTCCTATTCAAGATCCGGGGTGTCCAAACTCAGTCCTGGAGGGCCGCTGTCCTGCATAGTTTAGCTCTGATTTTCTTCAACACACCTTCCTAAAGTTTCTAGTATACCTATAAAGAGCTTGATTGGATAGCTCAGGTGTGTTTAATGGGGGTTGGAACTAAAATATGCAGGACACCAGCCCTCCAGCACCAAGTTTGGACACCCCTGTAAGATAGTAGATCCAACATCTCAATTCTCATGACTTTGATTGTGAAAAGCATCTCTAATAAACTGGTTCACGTAATGAAAATCCATCTCACCTATAACTTTACCTTTGTCTCAAAGCAAATTTCAAAACTGTAGTTGGTGGTATCAGTAGCCTATCTTAGATAAAAAAAAAAGTGTAGCCTAATAACTTCTATATCCCAAAATGTCTTATTCAAGGTCAGGGATATACAAATTAAGTTTCGGAGGGCCGCTGTCGTGCATAGTTTAGCTCTGATTTTCTTTCAACACACCTTCATGACGTTTCTAGTATACTTAGAAAGAGATTGATTGGATAGCTCAGGAGTGTTTAATTAGGGTTGAAACTAAAATATGCAGGACACTGGCCTCCAGGACCGAGTTTGGACACCCCTGTTCAAGATAGTAGATCCAACATCTCAATTCTGATGACTTTGATTGTGAAAAGCATCTTAAATAAACTGGTTTACGTAATGAAAATCCATCGTACTTATAACTTTACCTTTGCCTTAAAGCAAATTCCAAAACTGTAGTTGGTGGTATCAGTATTTTAGATAAAAAAAGTGTAGCCTAATAACTTCTATATCAAAAAATGTCTTATTCAAGGTCAGAGATGTCCAAATTAAGTCTTGGAGGGCCGCTGTCCTGCATAGTTTAGCTCTGATTTCCTTCAACACACCTTCCTGAAGATTCTAGTGTACACATAAAGAGCTTGATTGGATAGCTCAGGTGTGTTTAATTGGGGTTGGAACTAAAATTTGCAGGACACCGGCCCTCCAGGACCGAGTTTGGACACCCCTGTTCAAGATAGTAGATCCAACATCTCAATTCTGATGACTTTGATTGTGAAAAGCATCTCTATAAACTGGTTTACGTAATGAAAATCCATCTTACTTATAACTTTACCTTTGTCTTAAAGCAAATTCCAAAACTGTAGTTGGTAGTATCAGTAGCCTATCTTAGATAAAAAAAAAAAAGTGTAGCCTAATAACTTCTATATCCCAAAATGTCTTATTCAAGGTCAGGGATGTACAAATTAAGTTTCGGAGGGCCGCTGTCGTGCATAGTTTAGCTCTGATTTTCTTTCAACACACCTTCATGAAGTTTCTAGTATACTTAGAAAGAGATTGATTGGATAGCTCAGGAGTGTTTAATTAGGGTTGAAACTAAAATATGCAGGACACTGGCCTCCAGGACCGAGTTTGGACACCCCTGTTCAAGATAGTAGATCCAACATCTCAATTCTCATGACTTTGATTGTGAAAAGCATCTCTAATAAACTGGTTTACGTAATGAAAATCCTTCTCACCTATAACTTTACCTTTGTCTTAAAGCAAATTCCAAAACTGTAGTTGGTGGTATCAGTAGCCTTTCCTAGATAAAAAAAAAAAAAGTGTAGCCTAATAACTTCTTTATCCCAAAATGTCTTATTCAAGGTCTGGGATGTCCAAATTAAGTCCTGGAAGGCCACTGTCCTGCATAGTTTAGCTCTGATTTTCTTCAACACACCTTCCTGAGGTTTCTAGACTAGTATAGCTATAAAGAGATTGATTGGATAGCTCAGGTGTTTAATGGGGGTTGGAACTAAAATATGCAAAACACCGGCCCTCCAGAACTGAGTTTGGACACCCCTTTTCAAGATGTTAAATCCAATTTCTCATTTCTGATGACTTTGATTGTGAAAAGAATCTCTAATAAACTGGTTTACGTAACGAAAATCCATCTTACTTATAACTTTACCTTTGTCTCAAAGCAAATTCCAAAACTGTTGTTGGTGGTATATATATACTAGACTAATATGAAAATGTTCATGTGATTTATGTACAATGCAGTTTGTACAGTAATATTTTCTGTCTTTTAGTAGAGATATATTTTTATGAGAGACTTGCTTTGTTTACCAAATCAAGTTAATCTAATTGTATTTGCATTTTAACATTAAGTAAAAGTTGAATATTATTTTTTATTTCATATATTATGGTTTTAAATATAATGCTCCCAAAATAATTCCACAGAAATCCGCAGATTTACCAAAATTCTCAGCAGAAATAGCAAAAAACGTCTGCAGATTCCGTCTGGCCCTAGGTAATACCACTACAGTATATGCTAAAGCGTGTTGGAAATAGCTACTAGGCTTATTTTGGCTACACTGTAAAAAATGCTGGGTTCCACACAATCCGTGTTGTGACAACATGAAGAAAATACGTTTACTTGTTTGTTTTACAAATTTAAGCAGATTGAACATAAAACAAAGTTGTCCCGAAAAAAAACTCTCATCGTGTTGTTTAAGCTCATTTTAATGAGCAGTTTGGACTTTATCTGTCTGTATTCGTTTTACATTTAGATACAAAAATCTGTAAAATCCAGACACACAAAAGCATGCCGGTTGATCAACTTGACAAGCAAGTTTTTTTTCCATCAAGAGTCAGTGCAACCAAATGTTTACGTATGCAGGTGACAGCTCAGCTCGGGTTTCCTCCTCCCTATGACAGTAGCCTGAACACATTGACCAATAACAAAACAACAGACTCCCCGCTGTTTCTCGCGATGGAGGCTTCAGAGGAGTCATTGAGCATATACACATATATACATAAAAGGTCATTTCGATAGCATTACATCCCGCAATGATGAGCGACTCCGTCGTTTCATTCGCCAAGGATTTTTTGGCGGGAGGAGTTGCCGCCGCCGTTTCTGAAACTGCTGTTGCGCCTATAGAAAGAGTCAAACTTCTGCTACAGGTACACTTTATATTTACACACTTGTTGTATGTTATATTAACTAATAATATGGCGTCTTGATTTTAATTAATGACTGTCATTGTCATTCGTGTGTCTGTTATTGTTAGTGTTCGGTTAGTCTAGATCATGTTAGGGGTTAGTTCACCCAAACATGATACTCAGCCTTTACTTGTTTCTTTCTCCTGCTGTACACAAAATAATACATTCTGAAGAAAACTGGACCATTAACCTGTAACCACTGACTTCAATAGTATTTGTTTTTTATATTATGGAGGTCTATGGCTACATGTTTACATCTTCAACAGAAAAAAAGAAACACGTAAATGTTTTTTAACCACTTCAGGGTGAGTAAATAGTAAGTTGTATTATTTCGGTGAATTACCTCTTGTGATGATGCTGTAAATGTTTAATAATTACAAAGAATAATTGAATGCTTAAATAAAATTGGTATAAAAGGCTTAGAAAAGGTCTTGAAAGATAGTTATCATGTTAGTGGACATAACTTCTGTCATTTATGCATTGATAAAATAGAAATCTTGTATTCTATTACAGATTTAAAAAATCTAAATTCTACGTTAGTACTCACTTCAAGTTTGTAGAAAATAAACCTTAAACTTATAGGTTGGCTATTTGTTTAAATTGGAATTGTTTGCGATGTTTATGATGAATATTTAAGGAAATCAATGTGAAAAATACTATACAACATTTTGATTATTGTGTTTCCATCATGTGTTGTGGTAATTTTATTTTGTATTTACACAGTTTTACACATCACCTTTGTTGTTACCTGTAATGACATAATGTTATAACAACTGGAGTTCATTATCTACTTAAAATTATACATTGATGCTCAAAAAAACAATTGTCAAGACAAGTCGAGCTTTATTGTCATTACACTACATGCGTGGACATACAGAGGAACGAAATGTTGTGTCTTGACAACGGTGCTACATAAATTAATCATAAATACAAACACAACACTGGACATAAGAGCTATTTTAAAAAAAACTATGCATAACTAACATATACTATAAGATACTTAACTACACATAAGACAGGCCATACAAGTACTTTTACATGAGACTGTGTAGGAAATTGTGCAAGAGAGGTATTAAAGCTGAATATTGTGCTAAAGAGGTATTTAAGGATTAATGTTGTGCAAGAGTTATTTAAGGTTGAAGCAAACAATGCAGCATGGTTGTGGTACATTTATAGTAAACATCGCCTTTATCATTGAGTTCTTGTAAGATGAAACTTAAATAAAGAGTCAATTGTGTGTTGTGTTAACAAGTATTAAGGTCTTTATGTTTAATTACAACAAAATTAATATCGTTGTTAGTATGCTAACGTACAAATTATAGCAAATAAATAAATAAAAATCCACTTTGTTGATTTCCTGATTGTTTTTAATCAGGAAATTCTCTGAGTAAAACTACAAAGAGAGTAAAATGAACTTAAATCTATAATGAAGACAAAACTTGATATGCAATATTACTTTTAAGTTAGTTAAGCAATTTTGACAATTCTATACATGAAATTTACTGAAATACTCAAGTGCAAAAGATAAAAAATAATAAGCAAAAGTAAAATCTGTTTCATAAAAAGATCTAATATGAATCTAATATAGATCTAAAATGAATCGCAAAGTATGACTAAGGGACTAAGACAAAGGAAAATGAATGAATATTATTATTATTATATTATGGATCAAATATGAATATTATTATTACATTATGAATCTAACATGAATCGCAAAGTACGACTGAGGGACTAAGCCAAAAGAAAATGAATGAATAAATGAATGAATGAATGAATGAATAAACAAAATAAATGAATGATTTTTTTCTATTATATTATGGATCTAATTGGAATATTATTATTATATTATGGATCTATTATGAATCGCAAAGTACGACTGAGGGACTAAGCCAAAGGAAAATGAATGAATGAATGAATAAACTATTATTAGTATTATATTATGTATCTAATATGAATATTATTATTATATTATGGATCTGTTATGAATCGCCTAGTACGACTGAGGGACTAAGCTAAAAGAAAATGAATGAATGAATGAATGAATGAATGAATGAATATTATTATTAAATTATGGATCTAAAATGAATCACAAAGTACGACTGAGGGACTAAGCCAAAGGCAAATGAATGAATGAATAAATTTTAGTATTATATTATGTATCTAATATGAATATTATTATTATATTATGGATCTATTATGAATCGCAAAGTACGACTGAGGGACTAAGCTAAAAGAAAATGAATGAATGAATGAATGAATGAATGAATGAATGAATAAACAAATATTATTACTAAATTATGGATCTAAAGTGAATCACAAAGTACGACTGAGGGACTAAGCCAAAGGAAAATGGATGAATAAATGAATGAATGAAACGACTATATTACTCCTTATAACCTTTACACTGGGGCTAATGGAAATGGTCCATTGAGGTATTGTTGCTATAGAAATGAACACACCTTTTCCACGAATCTGCTTGACACACGACCACACTCTCATATTACAGCAGACAGATGCTTTGTCTATTGACAGCAACTGCATTTTAAATTGAAGTCATCTTTTAGACACTTCTTATGTTGCTTAATTCAGCTCCTTATTTTTAGGGTCTGCTAAAACTACAATTTAAAGTCATTCAGAGATATAGAAATGTGTAGATGCACACTATGCCTAAATCACATTAGGCCTACATTGAGGGCTAGAATGCTGCACAAAGCAGATTTTAATCTACATGATCTATTTTTGTCGACTTGCAGTTTCCACTGGGGTAAGATGATGTCATTCATAATCATGTGATAAAATTGCACGATATCCTGTCATGTTAAATAATAAAGAGATATAAAGAGTAAAGGAATATAGTTCATGCAATAAAGGAAAAAAAAGATGATGGTTTGTTCTTCAGCACAACATTAAAGAGGATTTTTAGTGGCAAACCTTGACCCTTGGAGATTCAGAAACGCCTCCTGATTCATAAAAGGTCTCCTGACGATACATTGAGATGCTATGAAGACTCTTTATCTTAAAATAAAGCACTATAAAACTGTTTAGTCGTACACATGACTGGAAAATACTGTAAAAAAAAACTATCCGGCCACTTTAATAGGTTCACCTTACTAGGACTGGATTGGACCTCCTTTTGCCTTCAGAACCGCCTTAATCCTTCGTGGCATAGATTCAACAAGGTTCCTCAGAGAATTTGCTCCATATTGACATGATAGCATCACGCAGTTGCTGCAGATTTGTTGGCTGCACATCCATAATGGAACTCTTCCGTTCCCCCGCATCTCAAAGCTGCTCTATTGGATTGAGACTGGTGACTGTGGAGGCCATTTGAATACAGTGAACTCATTGTCATGTTCAAGAATCCAGTCTGGGATGATTTGCACTTTATGACATGGTGCGCTGGAAGTAGCCATCAGAAGATGAGTACACTGTGGTCATAAAGGGATGGAGATGGTCAGCAGCAATACTTAGGTAGGCTGTGGCGTTGACATGATGCTCAATTGGTACTAATGGACCCAAAGTGTGCCAAGAAAATATCCCCCACACCATTACACCACCACCAGCAGCCTGAACCGTTGATACAAGGCACGATGGATTCATGCTTTCATGTTGTTGACACCACACTCTGACCCTACCATTCAAATGTCCCATTAGAAATTGAGACTCATCAGACCAGGCAATGTTTTTCCAATCTTCTATTGTCCACTTTTGGTGAGACCATTTTTTTCAGACTATTCTCTGTAAACCCTAGCGATGGTTGTGCGTGAAAATCCCAGTAGATCTGCAGTTTCTGAAATACTCAGACTAGCCCGTCTGGCACCAACAACCTTGCCATGCTCAAAGTCACTTGAATCACCTCTATTGCCCATTCTGATGCTTGGTTTAAACTGCAGCAGATCGTCTTGATCGTCTTAGACCGTGTCTAAATGCTTAAATGCATTGAGTTGCTGCCATGTGATTGGCTGATTAGAAATTTGTGTTAATGAGCAGTTAGACAGGTGTACCTAATAAAGTGGCCGGTATACCAATATTGTGACTCGGCAGAACATTAAAGAGGATTTTAAGTGTAAAACCATGATCTTTGGTGGTTTATTCAGTTCTGAGTCACTCTTGATGACACATTGAGGTGTTACAAAGAAAAACAATCTTTCGTTTCAAAAAACCAAACATATACTGGATTACCTTTGATCTGCTGCTGCCTTGGTAAATGATTCATAAGACTCTGGTAATTTTGTAATGACTTTCTCTTAACTCATGGTGTAAAGTTCACACGGGTATGAAGAAGATCTTAAAACTCACAATTTCTGTTATGAAGTTATTTATTATGAATTATTTGTTTACTTTTAACTTAGTTTCTTATGAAATGCAGAAAAATTTATCCAGTTCAATTGCTTGGTTTCCATCACCCTGTGCTTATATATTTTTTTGAATAGTCGTATTTAAAAAAAAAAAACAAGTGATGGAAATAGAAAATTTTGAATAAAAAATCTTTGCAAAAAAGTTGTTATTCTCACTTGAGGGGATTTTAGACTAGACTAACATATGATGGTATATACAATCACCGGCCACTTTATTAGGTACACCAGTCCAACTGCTTAATAACGCACATTTCTAATCAGCCAATCACATAGCATCAACTCAATGCATTAAGGCATGTAGACATGGTCAAGACAATCTGCTGCAGTTCAAACCGAGCATCAGAATGGGGAAGAAAGGTGATTTAAGTTACTTTGAACATGGCATGGTTGTTGGTGCCAGACGGGCTGGTCTTAGTTTTTCAGAAACTGCTGATCTACTGGGTTTTTCACGCACAACCATCTCTAAGGTTTACAGAGAATGGTCCAAAAAAGAGAAAATATTCAGTGAACGGCAGTTCTGTGGGCGCAAATGCTATGTTGATGTCAGAGGAGAATGGCCAGACTGGTTCCAGCTAATAGAAAGGCAACAGTAACAGTTTTCACACCTAGACTTTCGTTTCGAAACCCGTCTCGTTTGCCCAGTTAGCGCGGTTCGTTTGGCATATGTGAATCCAGCAATCACGCTCGGATCTGCGCCTAAACAATCGCTCGAAGATCGCCTGAATGAGGTGGTCTCGCCTCGATTGAAACGAACTCTTGAGTGGATCAATTGAAGTGAGAAAGCGATATGTTCCGAGCCCGGTTATATCACAGTGTATTATGGATATGTATTAGGCATACGGCTATATAAAAAGAGAATTATGAGTAGGGTGGGAGGTCAATCCAGACATCCCTTGTCTCCCGGTAATCGTGCGTCTCCCTCCTGGTCCTCAAATACGTTGCGCACCCTTCTCACCCCTCCCCAACGCATCCCTCCTTGCTCTTCAGACACGTCGCGCGCACCCTGTCAAATGGCCTCCGCAGTCTCCATATCTCAATCCAATAGAGCACCTTTGGGATGTGGTGGAAGGGGAGATTCGCATCATGGATGTGCACCCGACGAATCTACAGCAACTGCATGATGCTATCATGTCAATATGGAGCAAAATCTCTGAGGAATATTTCCAGTTCCTTGTTGAATCGATGCCACGAAGGATTAAGGTAGTTCTGAAGGCAAAAGAGGGTCCAACAGGATACTAGTATGGTGTACCTAATAAAGTGGCCAGTGAGTGTTTATAACACACAGCCACAGTCAACACAAACTTATTTTGCATGCCTTTAATCGCGATTAATCCCAGCACTAACAATAATTGATTGATAATGGTGTCCTTTTTTTGCAGGTCCAGCACGCCAGCAAACAAATCACCACAGACAAACAATACAAAGGCATTGTAGACTGTGTAGTGCGTATTCCTAGGGAGCAGGGCTTCTTGTCTTTCTGGAGAGGAAACTTGGCCAACGTCATCCGCTACTTCCTGACGCAGGCTCTCAACTTCGCTTTTAAGGATAAGTATAGGAGGATTTTCCTAGATGGCGTTGACCAGCGCACACAGTTTTGGAGGTACTTCGCAGGTAACCTTGCAGCTGGTGGTGCGGCTGGAGCCACGTCTCTGTGTTTGGTCTACCCGCTTGACTTTGCCAGAACCCGTCTGGCTGCCGATGTGGGGAAAACTGGCACCGCGGGGAGAGAATTCAAGGGCCTCGCAAACTGTTTAGTGAAGATCTACAGGTCTGATGGTGTGAGGGGCTTGTATCAAGGCTTCAATGTGTCTGTGCAAGGCATCATCATCTACAGGGCGGCATACTTCGGCATTTATGACACTGCAAAAGGTAACATTGTTTGTTTTGTTTTGGCAGTAGTGGAAAGAGTACTATGAGATCATACTCAAGTTGAAGGAGCTTTACTTTCCAAAAATGTAATGAAAGTATCTGTTATAAATACTATACTCAAAGTGTGAGTAAAAATAGACGTTAAAAGTCCCGTGAAGTGCTTGTTTTATTCGATGTTTGACTAAAGACTCTAGAATACGCAAGATATGTCCCTTGTATCGCTTTGAATGGGGAAAAGTGTAACAGCTAATCAAGTGAATGAAGCCTTGCCTCCTGGTAAAGGCGCCAATCATCGATCGCTATAGTCTTACGATAGTCCGGGGGAGGGGCTTATTTCTAGAGGGGACTTTCTGCAGATTTTGTGTGATTTGGACATTTAGAAATAACACTAATGCCGAGTTCAGACTGCATGATTTTCAAAGTAGTCGTGTCACAGATGTTTTCCACTGCATGACTATCTGGGCTTGCGTTTCGTCGCTGCTTTGTTTACACTGCAAGATGGATCGGCTACAGGGGCTTTCAGATTGCATGACTTTACTATAGGAAGAATCGCCGACAACTTCGTGCAAACCACGTCTCACAGCCAAAAACACGTAATATATGTTTTGTTATTAACTACATAATGAGAAAGAAGCCTTTAATGGGGTAGAAAATGTGCATATTTGCTCACCTGGGTTTAAAGGGAATTAGCCATTTCTCCTCAACGTTGATAATAAACTAATTTCTTTCTGTATAAAACGTCAAACAGACACGGTTGCTCCTGAGTCCTGTTAAACCTCCACTAGTTTTTCCTCCATTTCGTGGGTCCAAATAAACCGAAAAAGAGCGCTTTTAACTTCTCCCCCAGCCTCCCGCTGGCCTGCAGCAGGTATACACACACACACACACACACACAAGTGAAAGCTGCTCTCTCATTGGCTGTAGGCGATCGCTGATGTTATTTTCAGTCAAAACTCAATTCACACGGCATGATTTGAATCGCCGACAGCTCCAGATATTTAGCACGCCAAATATCTCCCAGGCATTGGCGAGTCTCTCAGATCTCGTCTTTGATAGTTCACACTGTTTGATTGTCACTCACATGCACGAGCAGCGACTTGCCTGTGATTTCAGGCATTTGTCGGCGATTTCTCAAAACCTGTCGGCGAGCCAAAATCGGGGCTAAAATCACGCAGTCTGAACTAGGCATAAAGAGACATTTGTTTATTTTTTGGGGGGGATTCCTAATATAAAATTCTATCGTAAGCTTGGATATCAGTTTTATAGAATTTGCTGTTTCCCCATTTAAGCATACTGCCAGAGAGGTGTTTCAAAAATGTCTGCCAAGTGAAATTACTTGTCCAAAAGGGACTTTGGTTTGGCGTAATCTCAACTGAAAAATGAAGAAAGGGCGGGACATAGAGTAGCTCCTCCCCTTTTCAAAAAACAGCAATAGAGTTTTGTTTTACCACAGCTCTGCCAGTGAGAGTGTTTGAGCTCAAGCATATCCATGGATATATACACTAGCTATCGCATACAGACCCTGAGCATGCGTCAATTCCGCCGCCATATTTGTACAGTGCTCTCAGTACAAAAGTCATTAAACCGCACTAGTCAAGACCAAAGCCAATCTGAGGATGCTGGATTTTGGAGGGAGGATAGTACATTTCCATGCACACAAATTCACGCTTTTTGTCAGCAACGCCCATGCGATCACTTATCCATCGATGTAGAAAAGTGATTTAAATTATAATTTTCAGAATTTTAAGAAATATTTGCATACTGACCACCGGGAAAACCCCTGATCAAAGATATATGTATATATGTTTATATATCTATGACTCCGGATGGGCAGTCCTCCACTACACCTAGGTCCCACATTAATTTCAAAGGAGCACTACCCTGTACTAAAATGGCGGCTCTGTTGATGCATTCCTTCCAATTAACAACAACAGCACAGGCAACATCTAATGTAAATATCCACGATTTTATTTATTTATTTTTTTTTAACTCATCCCAAAAAAATTAAGTATAAAACAGTTTAGTAACACAATTATTTAAAGTATTGTAACTAAATGCATAAGTTGTAAGTGTGACAGTGTGTTATTCTACAATTTTGCACAGACACATACAGACTCATCTGTCTACCCCGCATTAACAAGCCAAAAGCAACAGACAAGGAACCAAAACTCCCAATTGATTAAAATGGAGAAATAAGCCTTGTGGGAAAGCAGGTTCAGACGTGGGAGCAGTTCTTCTCTGACCAAACGAAAGAAGAACTTCAGTCAGAGGTCAATGACTGCGTTTCAGTAGCAGTTTAGTATTACAGGTCACAGAAAATGTCCATAAACTTATCAGATAATGTTCAGGGAGAGGCTTAGCAAGGTATCTTCTGTGCGGCGAAATGTGTTTTCCTACTTTGTGTACATGTACAGTTGCTTCAAGTTGTAATCAAACAAAACAAGCACCTTTGCTTGAGGGAGATCGACCCAGATAGAGATGCCAGTTTAATAATGATTTGATAAGCTGTGGTTTGAATTTACGCTGTTTTTTTTACGGTTTATTATGCGGTCTTTGTCGCCATCTTGTGGATGGACAACATCAACCGTCTTTGGTCCATGGGCCCTACTTTGGGCATCTCTGAACTAAAGAATTACAAAATAAACATTGCAATTTTTGACTGCAATGGTATCCACATTCATAATTGTCTGAAATATTCAAGTAGGTATCGCTGCAGACCGAAGACCTCCAAGTGGGGGGGATTACACCACAAGTAGGCTGGGTGATCTCCAAGTGGGACTTACACCCAAATTGGGCAGGGTTGAGGGTTGGTGTAGGTGTAGTATAGATATTAATCAAACACAACAGGTTACTGTGAGGTTGGGTTAAGGGTTTGGGGTAGTTGTTGCAACCAATTCGAATGTTATCACTGGATTGAATGGACATTATCAATGGTTATCAGCTGAAAGATATGGGCCAGTTGGGGCCTTCTGCGCCTACTAGTAGGCTCAAAAGGCTGTTATCATATATTCACATGGTTAATCAGCTATAGATCACATATGGCTGCGGCTGGAAGTTAACAAGAATTATATTCATTCATTTATTTTTCAGTGTGGAGTTTGCATGGTCTACCTGCCTTCGCGTGGGTTTCCTCCGGGTGCTCCGGTTTCCCTCACAGTCCAAAGACATGCGGTACAGGTGAATTGGGTAGGCTAAATTGTCCCTAGTGTAAGAGTGTGTGTATGAATGTGTGCGTGGATGTTTCCCAGAGATGGGTTGCGGCTGGAAGGGCGTCCGCTGCGTAAAAACTTGCTGGATAAGTTGGCGGTTCATTCCGCTGTGGCGACCCCGGATTAATAAAGGGACTAAACCGACAAGAAAATGAATGAATTTATTTTTCAGCTTAGTCCCTTTATTAATCTGGTGTCGCCACAGCGGAATGAACCGCCAACTTATCCAGCATGTTTTACGCAGTGGATGCCCTTCTGGCTGCAACCCATCACTGGGAAACACCCATACACACACAGTAACACTCACACTACAGACAATTTAGCCTATACCCAATTCACCTGTACTGCATGTCTTTGGACTTTGGAGGAAACAAGAGCACTCGGAGAAAACCCACGCGAACACAGGGAGAACATGCAAACTCCACACAGAAACGCCAACTGACCCAGCCGAGGTTCGAACCAGCGACCTTCTTGCTTTGAGGCGAACGTGCTACCCACTTTGAATTTGTAATTGTATTTTATTAATGTCTACCCCTACCCCAAGCCTAAACCCAACCGTCACAGTAAAGTAAAACAGATCTGGATCTGAATACTTCTCTATTAGTATAGCTGATTAACCATGTGGATGGATGATAACAGCCTTCTGAGCCTACCTGAGCAGAAAGCCCCTACTGGCCCATATCTATCAGCTGATAACCACTGATAACGTTCATTCAATCGAGTGATAACATTTGAAGCGAGTGAGTTGTACACATTCATAAAACACTATGGGTTAGACGTGTCATGTATGAGACATTAAATAAATGAAAACTCCAGGTTTGTACAGCCCACTAGGAGCTCAAGTCCCAACCACTTCTGGCTCCCACCTCCGTTCATACCCTTCTTATAATATCTATGTTTTCCAGGCATGTTACCTGACCCAGAGAACACTCATATTGCGGTCAGCTGGATGATCGCTCACACTGTCACTATAGTCGCTGGCTTCATATCGTACCCGTTTGACACAGTGCGGCGCTCCATGATGATGCAGTCTGGACTTAAAGGAGGTGACGGTCACTTTCTATTCCATCTAAAATGGGTGTTTGGTCATTTCCAGTGTTAAATATAATCATGTTTTCCATTTTATTTTAGCTGATGTAATGTACAGCGGCAGCATTGATTGCTGGAGGAAGATCGCGCGTAATGAGGGACCAAAGGCCTTTTTTAAGGGCGCCTGGTCCAATGTGCTCAGAAGTCTGGGGGGATCCATCGTCCTGGTTCTCTACGACGAATTCAAGAAGGTCATTTAAAGGGATCGTTCACTCAGAAATGAACATTTACTCACTATTTACTCGTCCTCAAAGTGGATATGAGTTCATTTCTTCTGTTGAACACAAAAGAAGATTTTTGAAGAAAGCTGAAAGCCTGTTACCATCGACTTTGATGGAACCTTTTCACATTTCCATGTTTCTCAGTAGCGGAAAAGTCATCATAGTTGGTCAAATTAGAGTGCAGTCAATAAGAGAGTACAACAAATATTTTTGGTATAATAATGATGTAATACATATATAAATAGGCGACGCAGTGGCGCAGTGGGTAGCATGTTCGACTCACAGCAATAAGGTCGCTGGTTCGAGCCTCGGCTCAGTTGGCGTTTCTGTGTGGAGTTTGCATGTTCTCCCTGCCTTCGCGTGGGTTTCCTCCGGGTGCTCCGGTTTCCCCCACAGTCCAAAGACATGCGGTACAGGTGAATTGGGTAGGCTAAATTGTCCGTAGTGTATGAGTGGTTGTGTGGATGTTTCCCAGAGATGGGTTGTGGCTGGAAGGGAATCCGCTGCGTAAAATCTTGCTGGATAAGTTGGTGGTTCATTCTGCTGTGGCGACCCCAGATTAATAAAGGGACTAAGCCGACAAGAAAATGAATGAATGAACATATATAAATACATACACATGTAAATAAAAATAAGTAAACAAAATTCACAAAAACAACCAATGTTCACTTTTTAGTGAAATATATGTGTCCTAATAGTGTTTTTAGCAGTGTGGGACACATATATGACTGTCAACAGCTCAAAAAATGTGTTTTGTTACCTGTTTAAGGGCTATGAAACCCCCCATTTCAGCAGGGTGTTGTTTTCACACCACTAGTTTGGAAAAAGTCAGGAAAGTGGGTGTGTCGGGGGAGGGAAAAGGGGAAGGATTTGAATAAAAATGGGAGTTTCCATTTGGGCACGGGCTGATTTTCACAGAGGAAAAACAAACACACACGCAGGGGAGAAAGACGGTGACTGTGTTTAATGGCGGTGGAATGTTTAATACCGCACGTTGTATAAGAGAAAAAAAAACTCTGCATTTCTCGGTAACTCAGACGCACTCGGTTGTTTAGAAAGCTGTGTGTGTAGACTATCCTGTCCCAAGATGCGGCGAAAATTAAACACGATGGTCGCAATAGTTTGCTTGCAGTGTTCACGTTTACACTCTGAGAGCAGCATTAACAGCAGATCTTTCAGCCCATAATATTGTAGTAATGTTAACGTAAACTAAGTAACTTAGATATCATTTTGACTAAGGTCTGTCTTTAAACACTAAAAGAGTACTGCTGACGATACGAACTATAACTTTGCCATCTGAATGAACAAAGAAAGGGCACTGATCGCACACACTAACCAAATCTGTAGAGGCAGGACAATCAACACATACTGGAACTGCGTCTATTTTAAAGGAGACGAGCAGCAATTCCGGATTTCACCATTTCCAGATGAGAAAAGCTCTCGGGTAAACAATGTTCAGTACAAACGTATTTCTGCCACGTGCACTGATCCACATGTGAGTCCAGTTGCGCTCTCATAGCAGGAAAATGAAAACTAAACCTTCACTGCAGCACATTATAAAAGCAACACCGATGACCCGTATCCCCAAACAATTCTTATTCTTTTCCCTCTTCTTTTTGCAACACAACGTGGCGTCTCTCTGCCGTCTGAACATTGTTTCAGGTACAAACAGTCTTCGAAGAGATCATGCATATTAATAAGGTTGCACACACAATAGAGCACTCTGATTGGTTTGAACCAAGTCATACTCACGAATGGATGCAGCACACTTAGAGACGTAATAAGGAACTCCCAGGTACAGACGTCCAGTCGACACGCTGGAATACACACTAAGATCTCATGGCCGTGATGCAGCTTCAAAAATTACTTTCAAACCGGAAGTACGAATTTTCTCGAAATAATGCAAAAACAACCAATTTTTACTGTTTAGTGACATATATGTGTCTTAATAGTGTCTATAGCAGCGTGAGACACATATATGACTGTCAACAGCTCAAAAAATGTGTTTTGGTGTTTCGTGACCCATTAAGAGAACGTTTTTCTCTCGCACTTGAAGCGTATCTGACAGAAATACACCAGCTTTAACACACACCTTTAAAATCAAAGTTGTGGATCACAAAAACACTCCGTAAGCCACTCAAAAAGGTATTGACAACCATTTTCGGATCAAGAATTACCAGTTGTAAACTTGTGAATGGAAGTTCTAAGCATCCTACCGGAGGACTCCGGTCACTATGGCTCCCTCCATGCAGCAAGAAGAAAAAGTTCTTTAAAGGGTCCACAGTAGGAAAAACAAATTCCTTAGAAGTCAATGGTTACAGGTTTTCAGCATTTTTCTAAATATCTTCTTTTGTGTTCAACAGAAGAAAGAAACTTAAGTTCGGAACAAGTGAAGGGAAGTAAATAATGACCAGTTTTTCATTTTTGGGTGAACTAATCGAGTAAAACCTTCCCATTTGAGGAATAAATAGTTTTGACCTTTGTATTGTGGGAACGGACTCTTTGTTTTGACCCTGCTGAAACCTTTCATCTTGTGTTTGACCCATTGTACTTATCCACTTATCATATCTGTTCTCCTATTGATCTGTTTTTAATCATGACTTGAAGTCATCCTGTTGAACCTTCACTGTTAATATAATCTCCCTTTAAAACAAGTGTTTTTTTTTATTCAATGTTGTGCTGTGGTTGAACAGATACACTTGTATAAGTGGTTACAATTTATTACTCACAATTTATTTTAATGTGTTTTATGATTTAAATACTGGATCATATTAATTATACATGTAGCTTCATTTATTTTCCTTCAGCTTAGTCTTATCTCAGAGGTCGCCACAGCGGAATGAACCACCAACTATTCCAGGATGTTTTATGCAGCGGATGCCCTTCCAGCTGCAACCCAGTATTGGGAAACATCAATACACACTCATTCACACTCGCACTTATACACTACAGCCAATTTAGCTTATTCAATTCACCTGTAGCACATGTGTTTGGGCTGTGGGAGAAACCGGAGCACCCGAGGGAAACCCGCACTAACGGGTAGAACATGCAACTCCATACAGAAATGCCCGTTGACTCAGCTGGAACTCGAACTAGCAAACTTCTTGCTGTGAGGACACAGTGCTAACCACTGAGCCACCATGCTGCCTTCGTTAAACCTTTTGAAAAATAAAAGGTTTATATAGGAGCCACCAAATGTACCCAAAAACTCAAGAATCATCCATATATAAATACAAAACGAAGCACTAAAACAGCATCAAGGTGCATTTTATTAGTATTTTCCATTGACATCAGAGAGAACTCAGTTTAAATATGCATGTGACTATCCTCTAAATCACAAGTGTCAAACTCAGTTCCTGGAAGGCCGCAGCTCTGCACAGTTTAGTTCCAACCCTAATTAAACACACCTGATCAAACTAATTGAGTTCTTCAGGCTTGTTTATTACCTACAGGTGTGTTGAAGCATGGTTGGAACTAAACTATGCAGAGCCGTGGCCTATGCAGAGCTTGACACCTGTGCTCTAAATATTAGTCAGGAAAAACAAACTGTCTAAATATTTAATTGCTAGTGAGTGATTAAATATTTCACAAGGAGTAACTGAGCTAGTATAATCTAATCAGTCTGGATTATTGAGCAGCTATACAGTTAAAACTGCCAGCGGGAAAATAAGCATTATCAGGGCAGGAGTGATGATCCTTTCAGCGCCACTGTTTACATCCAGTGCCGTTCCTCCTCCACCTGACAATTAATAAGAGCAATGACAAATCACTTCATTAATGAGCCATGGGTTATTCCTTCCTTGTTTAAATGACATGAAAGGGATAGTTCACCCAAAACATCAAATTTACACACAGACAAAATATAGATTTACTATGTTTTTTAAGGTAAGTGGTTGCAAACAATTTACGTGGGCAGAATTTAAATAAAGGATAACAAAAATAAAGGTGCTAAAATTACTAACATTACAAAAATTCTGCCATCTACTCACCTTTTATAATAAAAAAGTTTTTTAATTGGATTTACTTATTTTTTTTAAGAGTAACTGGCTGCAACTATTATATGGATTAAATATATATATATATATATATATATATATATATAAATATATATATATATATATATATATATATATATATATATATATATATATAATGTTTAACTTGATTAGTTTTCTACTGATGATTGCAAATTCCGCTTGTCTGGTCTTCAGCGAGCCAGTGCTGACAGACAGACATACTGACAAGCAGACAGACTGACAGGAAGACAGACAGGCAGGCAGACAGACTGAGACAGACAGACTGACAAGCAGACAAGACAGACAGACTGACAGGCAGGCAGGCAGACAGACTGAGACAGACAGACTGACAAGCAGACAAGACTGACAGACAAGACTGACAGACAGACAAGACTGACAGGCAGGCAGACAGACTGAGACAGACAGACTGACAGATTGAAAGAAAGACAGACAGACTGAAAGACAGACTGACAGGCAGGCAGACAGACAGACAGACTGACTGACAGATTGAAAGACAGACATACTGACAGGCAGAGAGACAGACAGACAGATTGAAAGACAGACTGATAGACGGTCATTTCATCTAAATCGTTTGCAACCAGTTACCACAATATTCATTAGAGCTTTTCAATTTTTACAAGAAAAAAGAAGTGTAAAACCACAGGGACTCTATATTTACTCACTCGGGGTCAGACTTGATGACATCACGTTTACCCAGAATACATTGCGCTGCTGGACTACAGTGGCCCTAGAGACAAATATTATGTTAATATACAGCGGGAGAATAATTATTGAACACGTCATGTTTTTTTTCCTGGGAATAAAATTTCTAAAGGAGCTGTTGACATGGAGTTGAACCTGATTTTAGTACAATACAAACAAACAAAAATAAATCAATCAGAAAAATGAGTCGTGTGTATGACAAAGGAAAGACACAAAGAGAAAGTCCTGAACTACTGAAATAAATAAAAAGGCTTTTTGGTGACGCCTCTCATATGGAGAATGAAGTCATATGCATTGCTCAGCTGCGAGTTTATCACAGACTTCAACAGTGTAAAATCTTGACGGTTCTGTGGGTCTCGTCTATCAAATCTGAGCTTTATTTAGTCTTTTCTATTGGATTCGAGTCAGGTGATTGGCTGGGTCATTCTACAGCTTGATTATCTTTCTCTGAAAGCATCTGAGAGTTTCCTTGGCTGTGTTTTGGATCATTGTCCTGCTGAAATGTTTCATCTTCATCCTCTTGCTAATGTAGATGTTGGACTGAAGCAGCGGATATTCATTTACACTGAGGAAGGGGAGACGTTGCTGAAGAACTAGAGAGATTTCAGCTGCTGTCTGGGCTTTGACTGCCTTTCTACACCTTCCTTCCTTCATGTGTTCCCTTTGTTGTTTCATTTTATTACACATAACTTAATTTGTAATCTAATTAGTTTTTTTTTGCATATCTGTATTTCTTTGGTTGTTGCCAACATTCAATTCAATTCAATTCAATTCAGCTTTATTTGTATAGCGCTTTTACAAAGTAGATTGTGTCAAAGCAGCTTCACATAAATGGTCATAGTAACTGGAACAGTGTAGTTCAGTTTTTAGTGTTTAAGTTCAGTTCAGTTCAGTTTAGCTCAGTTCAGTGTGATTTAAAATCATTACTGAGAGTTCAAACACTGAAGAGCAAATTCATCAATGCGTAGCTCTACCAATCCTGAACCATGCGAGCCAGTGGCGACAGTGGAGAGGGGAAAAAAACTTCACCTGATAGGAGAGTGAAGAAAAAAAACCTTAAAAGAACCAGACTCAGTTGGGCACGACCATTTTAATTTCTCCGCTGGACAAAAGTCTGGTGAAAATTTCAAATCAACAGCACCTTTAGAAACTAATTTTCTGAGACAAACGATGACGTGTTATTAGCACTGTCAATGTTAATATTTTTAAAGTTTTGTACAGATTATTCGAGTAAAATCATACTTTTCATCATACAATCTAAAGCAGGGGTGTCAAACTCAATTCCAGGAGGGCCGAAGCCCTGCACAGTTTAGTTCCAACCCTGCTCCAACACACTTACCTGTAGGTTTCAAACAAGCCTGAAGGACTCAATTAGTTTGATCAGGTGTGTTTAATTAGGGTTGGCACTAAACTGTGCAGAGCTGCAGCCCTTTTGGAACTGAGTTTGACACCTGTGATCTAAAGTAAGCAGTATTAGCATACAATTAGTACAATATAAACTACAACGACAGATTAAATTAGTATGAATTAGAGATTGTAAAAGTTCACTCTTACATGAACATGATGTTTTTTGTGGTCGCAGGTGGAACCCAGGTGTAGACGGTGGAGTTGTTTTTAACGTTAGCGTTGGAATGAGTGATTGCACCTTGCTTGTTTCCTGAACACTGGAAAACACAACAACTACAATGAAGTAAACATTTATAATGACTGATTTACTTACAGATATACCTTACAGATGTCTGAATGTTTGTTTATACCACAAGAAGTTTTAGTTCTCTTTACAATAATTTGCATCAAATCAAATTAAATCAATTGAATCAAAATTTTAACACAGGCTCACTATTGATACATACCCCTGTCTACATTTCTGGAGAGCGTGAAATATGTAGCCAAAGGTATGTCTGGGCACATTTCATATTTAAAATGAACGCTATGGGACGGTATGATGCCAACTTCTGTTCCTCTTAGTGCTACCAGCTGACCGCTTACCTCGATGTGGACAACTTTTCTGGTGTTACCAGTTTACCTAGTAGCTCGATGCATATGCCGACTTGGGATGCAGAGCAGAGTTTACTGCGATGATGGGGTTTGAGTCCAGTGTAGAACAGTTCCAGAAACCAACAATAAATAAATAATCTTTTTCTAGATTGCTTTTGAAAACACTATCGGTTGGGTTTAGGGAAGGGGGTGGGTGGCTTGGTGAGTCAGTCGACAGCAAGCTGGCCTGGTTGGCTGAAGTGTATATTGCGCCCTCTGGTGGATTTATGCAAGGAAACAAGGCGTGAGAGAAATTTGAGATCATCTAAAAGCATACAAAGCGCCCTCTGGTGGACTTGCAAACACAAAAACTGCGAGCGGACATACCTCCAGTCACGTATTTTGCTGTCCTCATACACATGGATACGTATCCGCAATGAGCCTGGGTTGCAAATTTTAAATTATTTGAAAAATTAATCCGTTAAATTAATCCAATGAAAAGCAAAGTTTGTTTTGGTAATCTTTAATCGAAGTCTGATCATTTGCTTCTGCATTTGGAGTGGCGGTCTGCAATATTCTCAGCCACACCCCTTTTACTGTTAGATTGCTATGAGGGAATGATGCACAAAACATAAAGCCCCGCCCACTACTCAACATTCCATTTCCCATTGGAAGCACATGAACATACTGAAACAAAGGTCTTGGCAATGTCTGATTTTGTAATCCAAGGTCACATAAAAGCTTGTGTTTCAATTTCAAAGATATAAAAATAGATGTTATGTACATAAATGTAACGTATATTTAAAAATAGCAAAAAAAGGGGTGTTTATAAATGAATATGACAGAATGGCTGTGTTATGAGCACTGAAGACCAAGCAATATCTCCAAACTAACATCTCTGCTTAAACACAAAGACAGGGAGGCTGACATGGGGGTGACAAGGGAGTTACCAAGGCAATAAGAGCAATCATACGAATTAATAAGGATGTGGCACTGACAAAGACAACAGGGACTGAAACAATGTACTGGGACCAAAACAAAATCAATACGACAGAAGCTTCATCACTGATCCTCACCTCTAAGAATTTAGTGTTGGCTGGAGGCATCTGCCAGGATCCTAATGCCGTGGTGTCCGATCCAGAGCGAGCCTCCAGAAGCACACCTTTGTAGTCTGGACCTTTGATAACCACTGACAAACAACAGATAAACAAACAGGTCAGGCACATGTTATACCAAATACAGTTACTATTACACATGCAGTCGAAATATTCCCATAGCTGATTATGTCCCGCTCTGAAAGTTCACCCAAACGTGATCATTTACTCAATATTTACTCATTTTAAGTGGTTATAAACCCCACTGAGTGTCTTTCTTCTTTGAACACTAAGAAAGATATTTGGAGGAATGTTGGAAATCATTGAATCCTGTAGTAGAAAAATAAATAGTATGGAAGTCAACAGTTAACGGTTTCCAAAATTCTTCCAAATATCTTTGAAAGACATTTCAACAGAGGAAAGAAAGTCAAATAAGGTTTTTAACAAGTAAAAGGAGAGTAAATGCTGAAAGAGTTTTCATTTTTGGGTGAACTGTTTCAATTCAATTAGTTTATTGTCATGTGCACAGTAAGGAAACAAGTTTCCCTGTACAATGATGAAATTCTTACTTTGCCCTCACAGTGAAGTCATACACATACAGTTGAAACCAGAAGTTTACATACACTACAAAAAAGGCTCATTGCTATTTCGTAAAAAAAATGTCAGATGTTAAATCATACTAAATATTTGCTATTTTAGGTCTATTAGAATTACCAAAATGATTTATATTTGCTAAATGCCAGAATAACGAGAGAGTTTTTCTTTAGATATTTTTTTAATAATCTCTAGACAAATTAAAAGTTTTCACACATTTTCTTAGTATTTTATAGCTTTGCCTTATAACTTGGGTCAAACGTTGTGGGTATCCTTTAACAAGCTTCTCACAATAGTTTATATCAGTCAGTGCTTATTTATACAGTTGAAGTCAGAATTATTAGCCCCCCTGAATTATTAGCATTCCTGTTTATTTTTCCCCCAAATTCTGTTTAACAGAGATTTTCTCAACACATTTCTAATCATAATAGTTTTAATAATTCATCTGTTATAACTGATTTATCTTTGCCATGATGACAGTAAATAATACTTTACTAGACATTTTTCAAGACACTTCTATACAGCTTAAATTGACATTTACATGCTTAACTTGTTTAATAAGATTAATAGGCAGGTTAGGGTAATTAGACAAGTTATTGTATAATGATGGTTTGTTCTGTAGACTATTGAGAAAAAACACAGCTTAAAGGGGCTAATAATATTGTCCTTAAACAGTGAAAATTTATATTTGCGCTGTTAAACATCATTTTGGAAAATATTTAAAAAAGAAAAAAAATTCAAAGCGTCTCCCCCCCTTCAGATCTCTCCTTTAAATTAATATTTTTCTACAGGATGCTTTACAATAATATCTATGTGCAAAAAGCAAAAGCAAAATTTTGAACTTATCGAACAAAAAATAATCTGAAGATCACAGTCCAAAAAATAGTACACAATGAATGTGTTGAGGGAAAATATGAAATAAAATTTTAATAAACAGGAAAAAAAAATCAACAGAAAGATAATAAAATATATAAAATTGAAATGCTGTAGTTAATATTTTTTATTTAATGTTTATTAAAGATCTTTGGTACTATAAATATACATATGTATGCATGTGTGTGTGTGTGTATATAAATATAAATATATATATATATATATATATATATATATATATATATATATATATATATATATATATATATAAATTTATATATATATATATATATATATATATATATATATATATATATATATATATATATAAATTTATATATATATATATATATATAAATTTATATATATATATATATATATATATATATATAATTTATATATATATATATATATATATATATATATATATAATATATATATATATATATAAAAAAATATATATATATATAAATATATATATATATATAAATATATATATTTATATATATATTTATATATATATATATATATATATATATAAATATTTATATATATATATATATTTATATATATATATATATATATATATATATATATATATATATATATATATATATATATATATATATACTATTAAGTGACTATAACGTTTTAATCATTATTAAGAGGTTAAGTGAATTAAAATGGCATCAAATTGCAGCAGGTGAATGTTCATATTAATATTACCTTCATTAAGCTTGAACTTAAACCTTAGCCTGAGAGAGTTTCCCAGCATAAGTTGCCAGAGTAACGGAGTTTGAACTATTGTAAATATGATATATGAAAACAAATCCGCCATTAATAAACCAAAATAAGCCTAGCCTTTTCTGTAAGCTCAGTTTATGGAACAGGTCCTTGGGCATAGTCATTTTTTTTTTTTGTATGTAAACTTTTGACTTTTAATAAGAATCTTCTCTCCAATAAACACAAAATGGGGGAAAAAAATAAACAGGGGGGCTAATAATTCTGACTTCAATTATATATACATATCTATGAATGTAAACATGATATAATACTGATTGTGGAGTAATGTAAACAATGTATAGTAGTTAATGGTTTAAGATAATGCTTATTATTATGCAAAAGGTGCCTAGTGCAATTGGCTTATGTGCAAGTTCTTGAGTCTGGCAGTCCTGCATCTCACACTTATATATCTCCGCTCCTTTACTGACATCTCAGTTTGTTTTTGCGAATACATTTATATTAATTTTTTACTAAGAAGTATAATGGTTGCGGTTACACCTTAATAAGACGTTCATAGTCAGGTATTTGTAATATTAAATATACTTACACACATAAGTAAGCATGTCTTGTTGTGGAACTATAGTTACTTTCGTTCTCATTGATGGGGTCAAAATGATCATCCAACAAAAAAAATTTGACTTAAAGGGGGAAAGTTCACCCAAAAATTAAAACATGAACATAATCGCTTTACCCTCCCTTATGTTGTTTTAAACCTTCAGCAGTTTCTTTCTTCTGTTGAACACAGATATTTTGTAGAATTCTAGTTGCTGGCACCCATAGTTGTCTATAGCAAGGGTGAAGTTACTATGGAAGTAAATGGGTGGCAGCATTTCTAAAAATATATTCAATATCTGTGTTCAACAGAAGCCAAATCGGTTTTGAACAAGTGACGAGTGAGTAAATGCACTGCAAATAACTACTTAGATTTTGTCTAGTTTCTTGTCCAAATATTTTTTAAAAATCTTAAATCAAGAACTATTTTCCAGACAAACAAAACATATTGTCTTGTTTTAAGGAAAAATATAACAAAATTAAGCGTTTTTCTTTTGATACAAGTTTATTCTGAATGTTTTAGACAGATTATTTCATTAAAAAGACAATATGTTTTGCTTGTCTATAGAAAAAGCTTCTTGACATAAGAATGTTTTGATATCTGAACTGCAAACACAACAAAACAATCAAAGTTAAGCATTTTATTTGCAGTAAATGGCTGAATTTTTATTTTTGGGTGAACTATCCCTTCAAATAATACAAACCTAACAGATCACTCAGATCTTTAGAATCACATAAACTAGAAATTCCAAGGGTTCAGTCAAAGCAGGGTGAATCTGCCTTCAGCCACTATTCCCCTCGCTGCTGGAATCAGCTTCCAGAAATGATCAGATGTGCTCCAACATTAGGCATGTTCAAATCGAGACTGAAAACACATCTGTTTAGCTGTGCCTTTACTGTACGAGCACTGTGCTGCGTCCGACAGATCACACTATTATGTTTTTCGTTTTCTTTTTCATTCTTTTATAACCTATTTTAACTCATTTTAATTTGTTTTTATCTGTTTTTAATAATTTTTATTGTCTGCATTTTATGTTCCTAAACTTGTCTTTTTAATTCCTGTTTATGTAAAGCACTTTGAATTGCCACTGTGTATGAAATGTGCTATATAAATAAACTTGCCTTGCCTTCTAATTGTTCTACATTTCAACAAACACCTAGTATTGACAAAGAAACTGTTCTTCATCTAAAATAAAAAAAAACTTCTGGAAAACTGTACATTTTGTAACTACTCTCAACCTATTGGCATTAAACTACTTTTAAAGTTGCACTAGATGGACACAGCCAAGAGGAAATTCATTTATAAAGCACAGCAAGCTCATCACATTACCTTCATCCAGATCATCTCCTACCTGTTATGGGTATCCCTGCCTGAAACTTTGTGCTGCTGGCCTGGATGGTGTACGGAGCAGGGTTTGGCTGCGGTTGTACTCCGTGTCTCGGAATCATATCCCCACAAGCTGAAGTAGGAGCCCCGGTCCCATAGGAGTGAACGCATCCCAAAAATTGTAGTACGACAACCCCAAAAAACACAGTCTTCATCATTCCTGCTACACGTCTCCTCAATAGCTCATTTGCAATAAGACTATACAACACAAACTAATATATAGCTACAGACATTCAGATTTTTACCAAAAGACATTTTGCTGAGTCACAACGGCGTAAAAAATGGATTTTTTCTCAGCCCCTCCTTTGCATGAAGTATTCACATGGTGTCAGGTGAAACGCTTTTTAGAAAAAGCGATCAGTTTCAGGAATTCGTCACTAATCTGGAAGAAACAAAGACATCTTCTGTTGGGAAGGAAGCGAGCAGAGAAAACGAGCATTCTTCTCGGCAGACGTTCCTCCATCCCACTGTTATAACGACGGCATCTGAGAGTCTGCCTTTGAGAAATACACTCAAAAAATGACACTTCCAAAAACTATTACTTCATAAACATGTGCAATGACTAAGATAAAATATACGCATTTTATTTAACCTATACGTAAAAGTCCAATGTGTCTCTTTTACAAGTGTCCTTGTAAGAAGTTAAATGCAGAAGTAAATTAAATAATTTATTAATTTTAATAATTAAACTTTAGTTATTTATTTATATGTACAGTTGAAGTCAGAATTATGAGCCCCCCTGAACTATCAGCCCCTCTGTTTATTTTTTTCCGTTTTCTGTTTAACGGAGAGATTTCTTCAACACATTTCTACAAATAATAGTTTTAATAACTCATTTCTAATAACTGATTCATTTTGTCTTTGTCATGATTAAGGTAAATAATATTTGACTAGATATTTTTCAAGACACTTCTGTACAGCTTAAAGTGACATTTAAAGGCTTAATTAGGTTAACTAGGCAGGTTAGGGTAATTAGGTAAGTTATTGTATAAAGATGGTTTATTCTGTAGATAATTGAAAAAAAAATTGTTTAAAGGGGCTTATAATTTTGTCTCTAAAATGTGTTTTTAATTAGGTTAACTGGGCATGTTAGGGTAACTAGGCAGGTTAGGGTAATTAGGCAAAAAATTGCTTAAAGGCGCTAATAATATTGTCCTTAAAATGTTGTTTAAAAAATTTAAAACTGCTTTTATTCCAGGCGAAATTAAACAAATAAGACTGTCTCTAGAAGAAAAAATATTATCAGACATACTGTGAAAATTTCCTTGCTCTGTTATACATCACTTGGGAAATATAAATAAAAAAATAAATAAAAAAAATATCATTCATTCACAAGCGATATCACCACTTTGGCAAACCCTTGTCAAGAACCACAATACATAGTTACATCCACAAATGCCAGTGGAAACTGTACCGTACCAAAAGGAAGCCCTATGTTAACAGTGTCCAGAAGCGTGTTTTCTGGGCTCTCAGTCATCAAAGATGAACCATCACACAGTGAAAACATGTACTGTGGTCAGATGAATCAGTATTTCAGGTATTTTATGGGAGAAATGGACACTGTGGGCTTTGTACCAAAGAGTAAAAGGATCGTTCAAACTGTTACCAGCAACAAGTCTAAAAGCCAGGGTCGGTCATGGTATTGGGTTGTGTCAGTGCCCTTGGCAAAGGTAACTTGCACTTCTGTGATGCAACATTTAAGCTGAAAAGTACACAGAGATTCTGGAGCACAGTATGCTGCCTTCTTTCCAAGGACGCCCATGCATATTTCAACAAGACAATGCAAAACCACATTCTGCACACATTACAAAGTCCTGACTGCAGAGGAAGAGGATACAGGTACTTGACAGGTGGATGCGGATTCGCTTGTAGTCTCCTCTTAATAAAGACGCGGCTCTAGTTGCTGTGCATTGTCCTGTCTCTACAGATTTGGTAAGTGAGCGACCAGTGCTCTTTGTTTATTCAGTTTGTTCGTATCAAACTAAGTTAACTATTGCACCGAGTGTAAACATGTTAGCACCACAACCAAACTTTAACCTCGTGTAGGGTTTTTACCGCATTTTGTGACCGGAATAACACACGCGGCTTTCTGACGCTACCTGCCGTGTGCATCTAAGTTTCCGGGAAATGCTGAGGTTTTTTTTCTCTCATTTGCCGTGCGGTATCAAACATGGCATGAAAAATACACGCTTAGAGCAGCTCCTCAAATCAGATATCTTGTTTGTCGCGAGGGGCATGAATGAATTCCCTGAATCAAAGAGCCAAACTGCAGTTAAAGTCCACCATTTAGTAATTTGGCAAATAATTCGACTACAGATGTCCATGTAGGTTAAACACCATCACTTTTTCCTGTGTGTGTGTTTTGACTCTGAAACTCGCGCGTTCCCAAATAGACACTCCCACACCATCCCACTTTAGTTCCTCCGACACTCCCCCCTAAACAGAGCTGGACACGCCCACTTTTCTGACTTTTTCCAAAGTAGAGGTGTGAAAACACCCTGCTGAAACGAGGGGGTTTCATGGCCCTTTAAAAGCAGAAAATCCGACAACAAAGACCCTGCACTGTTGCCCACCTTAAGACTTATTTGCAGGAAGAATGGGACTAAACTACACCTGAAACACTTCATCACTTGGTGTCTTCAGTCCCTAAATGTCTTTTAAGTGTTGTGAAAAGGAATGGCAACATTACAAAGTGGTAAATGCTTTATGGTTACAACTTTTTTTGAAATGTGTTGCAAGAACCAAAATTGGAATCTGTGTTTATTTTGAACAACAATGCAGATGATCAGGAACACATTAAATAATGTTTGTACTGTCTGCAGTGAGATACAAGTCAAAGTAAATTTAGAAATCACTACTCTTTTATTTGTGTTTTCCTTAGTCCCAACTTCGTCTGATTTGGGGTTGTGGTATGTTATTTTGGATGCAAATATTCTGATGAAAATGTGTTTAAAAAATATTGACGAGACATTTATTTTGTAATTTATTAGAGGCGTCTTCCTGAAACATTTTACATCATGAATGAATCCAGTAACTAAAGACACAAATCTATTGCTTTCTCTTCTTCTTGGGTGCTCTTTTTCCTGGCTTTTTTTGTGATGAGCGTTTTTCACCCACTTTGGCCCTTTTGTCTCTTTGCCCCAACGTGAGAGCTGGTGCTTTACCTGCTGCTGTGCTGCTCTTCCCCTTTATTAAGTCCTCTTTGGCCATGGGTTCAATTATTGCACCCATTTTGGTGACGACTTTGGGTGTGGTCATCTTCTTTACGACACTTTGTGTGTTCCACGTCTGGCCAACAGGAGTACGGATGGTGGACTCAAACTGTGCAGGGTTTTCATAGGGGAATGGGAGGTGACTGACCTGTAACATCAAGAACAACAGATAGTATGAGCGTTTATTAGGTGGCATCTGAATGATTTGGTCCCATATAGGACTGAACAATATATCGTTTCAGCATCGACATCACAATGTAGAAATCTACAGGATATGGATTGATTATAATTAACCAGAACACATAGTTCAGATTTGTAAGGCCTGTAAATGTAAGGTTTAAACTGAATTTTAACCATTTTGGCACAAGAAATTGTAGAATTTGTAGCTTTGACAAAGACTAATTGAATGCAATTACTTATACAATGAAGACTCTACCGTAGTCAACATTTGAAGTGGATCAAAAAAGTTTTTAAAATGGTGCCAAATTTTACGACAACTTTAATGAAAGGTTTTGATTCACTTCAAATGTAAAAGGTCCCGTGAAGTGCCTTGAAATGTGCATTTTTTTATTTGCAGTCTGTCGTAATCTCAACCGAAACATGAAGAGAGGGCGGGATATAGAGTAGCTCCTCCCCTTTTTAAAAAACAGCCAATAGCCTTTTGTTTTTTTCACAGCTCTGCCAGTGAGAGTGAATGAGCTCAAGTGCATCAAATGAAAAGCGTCTTGAAGGGGGTGGAGCAAGTCAATGCCAAAGAGCATTTGATTGGTTAAGATTTGATGAGAAACTGAAGTACGAGGTGACATGAATAAAACCGTTGATCCATTTAGGTGGAAGTGACAAACTACAAGCTTCACCTGTTTATATTAGTTGTATATCTTCTAAATGTGAATTTTGTCACTGTTTCAGAGGACACTAGCTTATAGATATCCTACAAACAAACAATACTGATACTAACTGATTTCATGGGATCTTTAACTACTGTATACTGTGTTATTTTACATTTGATAAATTTCTGCACCTCAATACTGTTAAGAGACTCCAAAAACCCTAAAGCACCATTTCATTTGTGTATTTTTGTTCTATTGTATTAATTTGTGGCTGTAATTTGTGCACTTCCTATCAATGTAAAGTAATAAATCCTTACCAAAGAGTGTTATTTCAAATCAGCTGGTGAAATTATATTGATATCAGAATATATGTTGCAGAAATATAAACTATATAGCCTAACTGTAACCCTAACAACATACCACAACGTCGTTTTTCCCCCAATATCATATCGTCCTACTCCCATTCCCCAAGATTTCAACTTTTTAATCACGATAATAAGTTTTCAGCTTCAGATTTGTTCACTTTATTTAGCATCACAGCTTGAGGAATCCAGTGCAATCATAATCCAATTCATAAAAAATAGCATGTATGTGTAAAATGACCTGATGGGCAGCGATTGATGTGTTTCTCTTCTCTGATATGATGACGTCAGGCAGCTTTCGGTCTTGCCTTGGAGGCGGCGGATCCATTTTCTTGGTAAATCTACAAAAACAAAATCAAATCAACCATTAAACCTATAATAAGGCTTTAACTTTGGTATGAAACATTAGTGTGGGTTAAATTAAAGTTCTCTATTTAATTATTTGCTTTTAGAAAAGAACATTTAAAATAGATCTCTCCTCATTGGAGGAACGCAGCCTGAAGCCACACCCACCTGTATCTAAGATGAAAACTACAGTTTGGCTTAATTTTCATAAATAATTTGCTCAATTCTATTTGCTGGAAAATAATTGCTTTACTGTTACTGTAAGCTTCATTGTCCATTTTTGGGGCTATTTGTTTTGCAGCATAATAGATTTACAACATATATAACATATCACACACTTAAGACAAATTTTGAACGACATCAATTGTACTAAAACAGTGACTACCTTTTCCTATTAAAATTAAGCATACCGATAAAACAAGAAACAAATGAACATTTAAATCTGTTGGTCCTAGCCAAAAGAACCCTATACAGTGATCCTGAGGGAAACGGTAGAAATAATGTCCAATGCACTCTGATGAGCTTACCTTAACACCTGAATTTTATACAAATGTGATTTGTAATGGGCATTTTCACCTCAAATAGCTGCAGGTGTTTAAAACCTTTACCTTTTTACCTCTTAAAAACAACCATTAGAGTCCAATCAATAATAAACCTAACTAATTTCTGCCGACCATAAAGTCTTTCAGTAGTTTCATTAATATTAAATTTATTAATCAATTATAGTACCTAGGTACTTAAAACTTTCAACTAATTAAAACTCATTTTAAAAATTCATTTTTATTTCTGCAGTGACATTTCTGAATCAAACACCCTTATCATAATTACTAAATATTTTTTTTTAAATGAGCACCATTTTAATATTTGTATTTTACCATTATTGCATTAGCAATGCCAAATTACTGTTGGCAACAGAGGTTAAATATTAGATTTTTTTACTTCTCTTTTGTGTACTTGAATGCTTTTGTTAAATGAAACTTTCTTACCCTGTATGTGTTCAAAATAATAATTGTGGTCATGAATATCGACTAAATATTTCATTTTAATACTTAATATATTCAGCAGGTTATTTATTAAAATCGTATTTGATATATGATCACAATCCATTTTTTTAGCAAATTAAAATATTTTAATTAATTGAAAAGCAATTTTTTTTTTTCAAAGTTTTTGGGTTGATCTGAAAAATGATCAACAAAATTGTGCTCTGATTTCCGAAGCTTTAGAAAAACAGTATTTGCAACCATTACATATAATAAAGCCCTGTGTGTAAACCTTAGAAACATTTTTCAAAATTGAAAACAGACGCAACATTAAACTGCACAGTCAACGTGATGCCAAAATTGTTAAGTGTGTAATTGCTGGACTACTAACATCACCAGACACAACAACACAGACAATGACTGTTTTCAAACACTCCCCTCATCTCGACCAATCGCATGTCAGACAATGCTGGCATTTATGGTCATCAAAAGCTCATATAATGCTTAACAAATCACAATTTCAAAAGGAAATCTGACCCCCTCCTACAGTTTTGTCACATGATATACTACCAAACATGGGCTGAATTATACATGCTGTATAATGTTCAGTGCTGGGCATGTTACATAAAAACAGCAATTAGTTATAGTTACTTCTTACTAACATTGACTGATTTACATCATTATAAAAGTAACTAATTACCAGGGAAAGTAACTACTGTGCTAGTTTGAACATTTTGTGAAAAAATATTTACAGTTGAGGTCAGAATTATTAGCCCCCCTTTGAATATTATTTTCTTTTTTTGAATATTTCCCAAATGATGTTTAACGGAGGAAGGAAATTTTATATAATAAAATTGATAATATTTTGTTCCTCTGGAGAAAGTCTTATTAGTGTTATTTTAAGATCAAAATTATAAGCCCCTTCAAGCTAAATTTTTTTTGTCGACTGTCTACAGAACAAATCATCATTATACAATGACTTGCCTATTTACCCTAACCTGCCTAGTTAACCTAATTAACCTAGTTAAGCCTTTCAATGTCACTTTAAGCTGAATACTAGTACTCTTGAAAAATATCTAGTCAAATATTATTTACTGTCATCAAGACAAAGATAAAATAAATCAGTTATTAGAGATGAGTTATTAAAACTATTATGCTTAGAAATGTGTTGAAAAAAAATCTGCTCTCCGTTAAACAGAAATTGGGGGGAAAATAATAAACAGGGGGGCTAATAAATTAGAGGGGCTAACAATTCTGACTTCAACTGTATATACACACTGTATGCAGAATAAAATCGACATTAAATTAAATACATTATTATATACTAGATTTATGTTGTGTTTGAGAAAATAACGTGCGATTATTATAGCATTATACTGCATGGAGGAGCCAGGAGAAAATGGAAAACTACTCAGACTGTGTTCGTCTGACATAAACACAAAAAATAAATAAAGCACATACACTGAGGATTAGGGTTGAGCCCCTAAACGACATAATATTGAATCGCTATAAAATGTCAACAACAATGATAAGCTTTGGACTTTTTTGTGCAACAATGGGAATCCAAAAGTTGTGTTTAAAAATGTAACAATTTTTTTGGCCACCTAAAATTTATCAGCCGAAAATATTATGCCATTTAACCCCTTCAGATCCTGCGTCCATTACAATGGACATTACATCACATCCCATTTTTCTGAAATTTGGAACAAAATTCAGGTTTGAAGGGGTTAATTGACCCTCTAATTTGTGTGGCTTCAGTCATTGTTGGGGTACTCTTTTAAATATGAAAGCATTAACAACTTACATTTAAATATATATCAATATCGTTTAATATAATTATCGAGAATGCATTTTTGCCATATCGCCCAGCCCTACTGAGGATGGCTTGAGGGTGAGTAAATTTGGCATTTTTGGGTGAACTATTTCTTTATTTGAAGAAATGTATGTATTCTCTTGACATTATATAAAATTTAAATCATCCATTTAAAGTCTGCATGAAGCTGCATGTCTTAGAGAAACAGTATATAAAATCAGAACAGTGGGCGTGGCTTGTTTTTTTCTACTGCGAACTGATTGGATGTAGTAAAGTAGGCGTTCCATTCAGAAAGATCAGGAAAGAGTTAGGGGAGAGTTAATACAGCCTCACAGACTCCTCCTCCACACCATTTCTGTTTGTTGTCAGAAGGGGGCGTGGTTAATTATGTCACGCCCAAAAACTAGCAATGTGAGCTAAAAAAAACCACATGGTTAGTTTTGACCTCATTTGTACCGTAAAATCTTTGACAACAGCTAAAAACAGTTTGGCTACCTTTTGCGTTTCCGGCGGGAGGGTTTGAGTCCGATGCCCCCCCACTCTCCCCAGCCTGGCAGTGTCAGGTCCACCACTTTAGGCCTTCCTGCCTCTTCCTGTTTCTTTTTGTCTTTCATGAAGTCAGAAATGACATCATCGCCAGCAAAAGCCTCCTTGATGATGGAAAGCTGCTCATCGTGCTCCTAAACGCAAAGAGAAGCCATGTTAAACAGCATTTACACCTAATACACAAATGCACTTCATTAAACATGTGCATATATACAACACCTACATGCTATAAAACCTCAGATTACTATGTTTACATATAATAACTTTATTATTTATAGTATTTAAATGTAACTTTACCTTAATTTGATTGTATTGCAATAATGTACACCTTTTGTACAGCCGCTCTGACACAGTAATTACTGTAAAAAGTGCTGTACAAATACACTTGAATTGAAAAACCTCATTCATGAAACATGAGCAGCACGATTTTGGTCTAAATAAAGTTATTCTGCTGTAAATTCTGAGTTTCATGTTCATTTTGCATTTTTAATTTGTTTTCACTTCGATACGATTTTAAAATTTGCTTTTCATTTCAGTTTAGTTTGTTTCATTAACTCTTGCGCAGAGCTCTTAGTAATATAAACAAAACAATTCGTTAAACAGACACTGAACCCAAATCCACACCAACGAAAAGAACAAAAATAAAAAATTATGAAGAATTAAGACAAAACTTCTTTATATTAATGATCATACAGTATGGTCTGTAGTTAAACATACCTACCTCGCTTTTTTGGCAAATAAAGAAAAATAAATAAATAAATAAATAAAATAAATAAATTAAAATAAGGGCTGTTTGGAGCTTATGTAGGCCTACAGAATTCAAAATTCATGTTTACCTGAATAAACTAACATCATTTAATTTCATCACTAATAATCAAAGTAGAGCAGTTTCTCAAGCAGCTTTTGATGCATTTTGAAAACCGGAGATAAGCCCCTGGTCTAATGCGCCACCTGGCTAGAGAAACCATTCTCAAAGACTTCTTTTAATCATTATTTGGGTCGCACACATATTCTGAATGCCTTTGGCAGAATTCAAATGAGCAATTTTAATTCCAAGATTACAGTGGGATATATATATATAAAATCACGTGCTTGGCTTATGTCCGCCTGGCAAAAGCACCATCTACTTCTCTAAAGAGCCATAGGTTTCCCTTCACAGAATGGGTACTTACACCTCATTCACATGGGGTGTCAGCATCAATGCTTCCCATTTACTTTGAATGGGTGACTTCAAGCATTGCCGAACTGAATTGTAGATCTGTCGGTGCTGGGATTTTCTCAACTTTTAAAGCGCTAACAAAAGTGGCAGTCAATCAGATCACTTCATGCAAATATCCCAGATCAGACAGTAGTAAATTGCGGACTTATTTCATTGGCTGATGCTGCTATGATGATAGCGTTAGCCCCAAACTTCAGACATGCCCTCCATCAAGCGTTGCCGCTGAAGCCCCCGTGTAAATATGGCGTTACGAATTTTGAAAACTATGTTGGTTAGTTTTTTTCAGTGGCTGTTTTGTTTAGTTTTTCATTTATTGGGATTTTTAAATTTTATTTAAGTCAAGATGTTTTTTGACCAATAGTTTTAGTCTTCGATTATGAAAATAAAAGTGCTGGGAAAAGATTATATCTAATATCCAAATTAAGAGTTTTTTTTTTGACATATATATATATATATATATATATATATATATATATATATATATATATATATATATGTGTGTGTGTGTGTGTGTGTATTATGTATATATTTATCATATATATCTGACACACACACATACATAAAAATAAAACAATTCTGTTACATAGATATTTAAATGTATATATAATTTGCATCATATGCAAACATTTATATCTAAATATAAACAAAATTTTTCTCAAATATATGCACGCATGTGTGTATTTATATATACATAATAAATATACACAGTACACACACATAAACTTTTACTTTGGATGTAATCAATCATAATAACCTTGGAGAATTTCTGCAGTAATGTATTTTATTTCCCAAGTGACAGCGTTCAACTCACCGTTTCCTCGTGTTCAACCACTGTTGGCAGGAAGGGAACTTTGATGACTTTGGCTTCTTTGGTTAGCACTTCACTCAGGCTGATTCCCTTCTTATTCTGTGGCTCGGATGTTTTGTCTGCGATGGCTGTTTGTGTCACTGATGGAGTCGTGCTGGGCTGCGGCTCAAAACCTTCCCCCAAATCCTCCAGGTCTTCCATATTCCTGACTCGAACCTGCCCTTCATCTAAAAGCTCCTCTCCATCTTCCTGCCCTTTTTGAGTCTTCTCACTCCTCATTAGGTTAAAAAGGCTGTTAAACTTGGACACATCCTCCTCCTCCTCTTCTTCTTCTTCTTCTTTTTCTTCCTCTTCATCATCATCATCATCTTCCTCCTCTTCATCATCATTATCAGAAATCTCCACCACGTCTTCTCCAGCTACCTCGCTTACATGTTCTGCTAAAAAAATCAAACATTAATCCAGACCAGTGCTTTCCACACATAGACTTTACCTGGGTAGGCCACCCAGGTGTAATAATGGCCACCCAAGTATTATGTGACACTTTTGTTTTTGAATTATTATCATCCTTTTACACTTTTTTGTATCCGCACAGTATAACCAAACTTCCGTGATCAATTTAGTGGAAAATCTTCTCTCGTTTCATTCTGTGCGCGTGAGACCTGTCAGCACATCACATACTTTGCACACCCACAGAGACGCGCCTTTTGGGGCCTTAAAAATTTACCCGGCCAGGGTTTCTAAATCTCCTAAAATGTTTTGCACTCGCTTTCTAAAACTTGAATGCGTTTTTGCATTGCTCTTATATTAAAGACTACTTTCTGCTTGCTTCAGAGCTGACAGCGCACACTAACGCTAACGAAATAATAGATTCTTTAATCTAAACGATTCAGAAAAACTTTACTATATACTCAGAGAGAAACTGAAACTGGCTACAGAATATATGTATACCATTAGAAATGGTTAATCAACGCATTTGCCTTCATTTAAATATTCCACAAGTTTTATTCGTGCAATTAGGATAATTTTTTGAGATATTGTCTGTTTTTATTATTTTTTCTGTCATCTATTTCTTATCTTCTGATTATTTTATTAATTTGGTGATGCTAATACATTACTATTTTATAGGCTATTTTATATACATATCTAAATATCTTTGGCATTCAAGTTTGCCTTGAACCTGAAAGAGAGAAGCAGATTTAACCTGCCAGTGGGTGCACATGGCTCCTGAATAGCATAAAAGTTTCAGAAATAGTGGATTTATTTTTTTCATTTTTTTTTACTTTAACACATTGAAAAGAAACTGTGTATAACAGTGTCATAATAAATAAAATTGGTAAAATGAAATAATGTTTTGTTTGTTGCATATAATTAACTATTTATGTGCTGTGGGTAAATGGTGTGTTTCAATCCGGCTACCACCGCAAGTATATATCAAACCTGTGGGAAGCACTGCAGACAAACAGTTTGAACAACAGTCACAAAATATTTGGCCTGAAAGTGGGTCGATGTCAACTTTTCATTCATATCTTTATGGCGCCAGCAACCAACATTTTTCAAAATATTGTCTTTTGTGTTCAACAGAAGAAACTCAAATAGGTTTTGAACCAGTGAAAGGTGAGTAAATGACAGAACTTTAATTTTTGGGTGAACTATCCCTTTAACAACCAAGAACCCTGAAACAGTGTTAACATGAGTATTGTCAACGTTGAATCTACTTAAAATATTCCTACTACAAGTCTTGCGTTTAGCATCATCACTGACAGAAATTAAATACACTGTGTTTTCCACAAACTGGCAACCCATAGTGCTGAAATACAATTGGATAAACTAGTACTGGGCGGAGTTACAGACCAAAACAAAGACAGATATTTCAACACGGAAATCACATTTTCATAGGGGAATAACTTAGGGCCTACTCACACTATGCCATCCGTACCGTGCCCAGGCCCGTTTGAGAAGTGTGAGTGCGCTTAATCGGGCTCAAGTACGGTTCACTTGGCCGGCCCTGGCCCGGTTGGAAGAGGTGTGCCTGAGCGCGGTTCACTTGGGCTTTGGCGCAGTACGCTTGTGTGTGAGTGCAAAACGCGCCCGAAACTGAAAGCCAGACGTGACTTTTAAGGGACTGTTTCATATGGATTTATTAATAATTCTTACTGTTCAATGAACGCAAACTGCCGTAGTTTATTAAAGACTCAAACCCCTCACTGCATGACAGCTGCGCGCCTTCAGCAGACCTCCTCATTCCTGCAGCACGAGGGCTTTATGATTGTTTATGAGCGCCAAAAGTGGCGGATCTGTTCGGCGAAATATCTGACTGCGTGTCCCCGCATCCCTAAGGACTGTTTGGCGAAATATTTGACGGCATATCAAATGACTGAAACGATATAACTAGAGAAATCTCCACTGTGCTGCTGAGTGAGAAAGAGCTTCTCACTGAACAGCGCAGCAGCAATGACGTAAGCGTGCCGAAGCCCGCTTGTGGTGTGAGCGCGGGCCGTCGGGGGAGACGGGAGGGGGGACAAGAGCGCCTTGGCCCGGTTCGAGGCAACTGTACATAGTGTGAGTACGGCCTTACTGTAGCACTGTTAATCTGATAAACAAATATCTGTAAAGATATTATGATATTTTTATGCTTTAGTACAGTCAAAAATCCACATACAGCACCTTAGCTTAAAGGGAACTTGTTATGCCCCTTTTTCCAAGATGTAAAATTAGTCTCTGATGTCCCTAGAGTGTGTGTGTGTTTCAGCTCAAAATATCACACTAGTAATGTTTTATAACTCTTTAAAACTGACCCTTTTAGGTGTTTATCCTAGGTATTGTGCCTTTTTGGTGACTGTTGCTTTAAATTCAAATGAGATGGGGGAAGCTACAAACACCTATGCATCAGCATAGTGGCAGATTCAAAACAGGACTAATGTTATCTGTGTGAAAAACTGAAAACGTGAAAAAAAAAAGGTTCAAAAAATGCAGTATATAGAGACTTTGGTGTTTGTGCATCCTAAAACTCCATGTTTATAATCATCTTAGTCTCTAACATTATATTCAGCTAGTATGGTGTTAAAATTCTAATGGTGGACGGCTGCTTCTCACTCAGGGCTGTCTATGCTAATGAGGGAGAGACGGTCTCTACTGGGAGGGGTTTTCCCCCTCTGATGACACGTATAGAGGGAGAATGTCAATCACAGTGTTTCTGCAGACAGTTTTTATCAAGTGTGATCATAAAAGAACAGAATTACTATTACAAACTGGTTATATTCACAGACTGTTTCCACTCAACTGTCTTTGAACGCCTTATAAAAGTGATTTTTGCATAATGCGCGCAAATAAACATTAGTTGTCTTACTTTTTTCCTCTGTAGGGATCAAATCCTCAGCTTCATCAGCCTGTCTCATCTTCCTCTTCCTCTCAAACTCTCCTAAAAGCTCCTCTTCCTCATCCTCTTTCTCTTCTTCTGCCGCCTGAAGCTCATCAGTTGTGACACAGCTGACCTCGGGCTCTTCTTGCGTAAGCTGACCTCTCATCCAGGGATTCACAGGGTCGATGATCGGCTCGGGATCGTTCACGAAATCTGGAACAGCCTCCAGATCTTCGTCTGCCTGCTCGTCGTCAGAAAGCACCACTATTTTCTGGGTGAGATCCTTATTCATCTGCAGTTGCTCCTGCATCGCTTTACGTGCCTAACAAGAACGGAAGATTTAGAAAACATCACTTCTGTGTAATCAAAATAAAATAGGCTCATGACTGTATCAGACTTTCTTGTTTTGATTGTTTTAACAGTGTGAGCAGGGCTTTAGGTGGATTAAGTAAGACGCTTGATTAAAGAAGACTCTAAATTAGAGCATTGTCTTAATCATATTAATCAAATCAGATTACAGAGTATTGGTGTCCATGTAAGCATACTCTCTGTGCCTGCTCATCATCACAATGAATTCAATTATTGATAGGGGTGTAACGATTTATCGTTGTACGATTTATTGCGATGCAAAAATGTCACAATATGCATCGTGGCGTTATGACGATTTGATTACGATATGACGTCCGTTTTCTCTTATTAGTTGAGCTGTTTGCACGTGAGCTACGTTCCACCTGCTGTCGGACGTGAGATGTTAGCAGACCAAGATGAGTGGAGTTGAAATAAAGGATGGCCCATCCTCTCAAAATCAGACGTCTGGCAACATTTCGGTTGTACAGTCATTGCTTTAGACTCGTCCGCTGTTTGACACGCATACTGGGACAAACATAGCCTAAGTTTTAGTCTTCACAGTGATTTACATACTTTGCACAGCGACATGGATACCTCCTAATGGTGTTGAAAGAGTCACATACTATATTTATAAGGTACAATTAACCCTAAAATATCATTCTGTCTTCATATAATGATGTATTGGCGGACGCAAAAGCACACATGACGTGAGCTGACCGTGAGCTGTTATAACAGAGGGCGGACTATGATAGACGCGCGCGCGTCTGCTTCAGTGAACAGAACCTGCAGGTTGTGACTAACAGGTAATAAAGTAGTAAACAACATTCAGTTTGTGGAACAGAGTGATCGTTCAGGAGCCGCGTGGGAAGTATGAACAGCAGTGGAAATGAAACCGAAAGCGTGCACATTATTTAAACAATCATATCGCATTTTAGAGTTATGATTACGACAAGCATGAACTCTTTTGAGTACAGAGGTACACCAAAATGCACGTCAACATGATACACTTGATAGCGCCGATATCAGCGACGCCGAAGAAATAGTAAACCTGCCTAAACTGCTGAAAAGAGCCACGAATGTTCTGTGTAATGAAAAGACGGCCACCCTGTCACTCATCATGCCCAACATGAAGACAGCCATGCATAAAAACCTCTCAGACAGACACACATAAGTTCAGGATTATTTTAAAGAACTGCTGATTACCTGGAAATGTAGAAATTTTTTATTTTTTTTTGCACACACAAAAAACGCAAGTGACCAAGCAAAGCCTTAAGCTCTTACTGTTAAATTCAATTGAATTTAATCATTTCAATAATATTTTATAAGAAGTTTTTAAATTGTTTTATTTTCCAGAGACAGTCCTGTTTAATTTATTTTCTTAAAGAAGGTTCAGTTTAACAAGTTGAAACAAAAGAAATGCATAAAAAAATAGTTTACTTGGTAATGAATTTTTTTTAAATAAAATTTGCATTTCAGTTTAGCTTTCAATTTTTATTCCAAATATCGTGATGCATATCGAATCGTGAACAGTATATCGTGATACACATTGTATCGTGAGCTGAGTGTATCGTTACACCCCTAATTATTGAATATCATCAGGTCTAAAATATAAAGATTAAAAGCATGAAGAAGAAAAAAAGTATCAAATTCTCACTGAGTCGTCATATTTGGCCATGATGGCCTTTGATTTGGCCCACTTCCCGCTGTTCTGATGCTTCAGAGACATCCTCTCCTGTAGTGAAAACATATAAAGAAAACATCATTTAACCCGAATGACTCTCATTCATTTATATTAATCACACTTTTCATACACTGTAAAAAATGTTCCACACAATCGATTTGTGTTCGGACAAAATAAAGGAATTAAGCTGACTTATTAGTTTTTACAAATTTAAGTAGATTGAACATAAAAAAAAATTATTTGTCCCACAAAAAACCTCAAGAATTGTGTTGTTTCAGCCCATTTTTAGATAAGGAGTTCCAATAAACTTTAGGGATGCACAATATATTGGTGGCCATATCATTATCAGCCGATAAATGCTATTTTTAATGTTATCGTTATCCATCTGATATCAAAATTAGGCCGATATCTATAAGCCGATGGGTTATATAATTGTACAGAACTGCCTGCCTCGTGCAAGCGTGGGCCAAACTTGTTTAGACTTGTCCAGTGCTTTATAACAGAGCTTTCCTCACATTGTTTATTCCTTCAAAGTCTGTCTTTTCTTCATGTGGCATTGCTGGGTGTTATTAACTCAGTAAGTAACCTTGTTCCTTATCATTGTAGATATGTTTGATAGAGTGTCATTGTGCATTTTGGTTTAAATAACCTCAGGAAATATAAAACGTGTAAACATAATAGCAGCGATGCACATGTGCTAAACATCTTGTTGGGTTGTTTGTAATCTGATATGATTATTTGTTATTATCAACACGTTGCTTGCCATGTGTTGTTGATGTAAGATTGGATTCAGTTTGATCAGGATATAATTATTATTCTAAGCGCACGTGATGGCTATCACTGCACGCACGCAGTTCAGTTCGAGTACGCTATTCAGCTCATGAGATCAGTTCAAACCGTTATGAATTTTAAAAATAAAACTAGTTGTTTACGTATAAAAATTGTACATTTTGCAATATTTATCGGCTATAATATATTGGCCTCCAAATCTTAAGAGTTATCGGTTATCGATATAGGACAGAAAAATCTATATCGCTGCATCCCTAATGAACTTAGTTTTTTTGTATGTGTTTGCTCTCTCAATCCACCACACACACCTGCATCCTGGACATCTCCATCTTTTTGAGCTCCTCCAGAGCTTCTTGAGGATTGCTTTTCACCATTTCGTCAAACTGCTTGAGAAACTCCTTACGCTTGGCTTTCTTTTGAACCCTGTGGTACCTGCGCAAGATTCATTTCATACTTCAAATAAAAATAAAGACAAGCAAACTCATTTTTTAGAAATGTTTCAGATGCACAACTCACTGTTTACTCTTGATTTTCTTTTCTCTTTTGGCTTTAGCCTCGTAGTATGACTGGAGCGCTCTTGCCTTTTGAAGCTCAGCACGACGAATCTTAGCCTGCAATAATAAAACGGTGTTATAAGCTGTAGCAGAAGAAAATATGGAGCATTAATGACAAAAACTAACGACAAAAGATGTTCTGTTTGGCTGTTTCTAGCTGTGTTTCCATCCAAAGATGCAAATTAAATTAGCAAAACTGGATTATCCCATAAAAGATGTGCGAATAAAGCAACGTTTCCATCCAATGAGTCAAAGAGAACAAACTTATCACTTCCTGATTAACTGGCGCCAAATATCAAAAGTAAAAACGAAATTTGATGCGTTAGGAGAAGCTGTGTGAATCTTTTTTCTTATTTAATAAATGACTTGCGCCTCAGAAGACAATGTGGACACGCAATGAATGCTTGGTGGCGCAGACGCTCTTGACTGTTTTTAAGGTAATTAATAAAAACATTCATTCATTCATCATTTATTTATTTATTGCCATGTCAGCTACTAAGGCTATTTTCATGGTAATTAATAAAAAATATTCCATATATATACAAGGTTTGTGCAATGAATTTATATATTTATATATTTATATATATTTATATATATATATATATATATATATATATATATATATATATATATATATATATATATGTATATATATATATGTATGTATATATAAATTCATTGCACAAACCTTGTATAATTAAATATAAAAATAAATTTACTAATAAATCTAAAATGACTGTTGTGTACTGTCCTTTGAAAGGGTGAGGCTGTGAGCAAACACGGCCTCATAAGCGGAGACACAGCGGAAGAACATTATAGTTGCCATTCCTGTTCCTAATTAAGTAAATATTTATATATTATGTGACGCTATCATTATTAAAATATTAAAATCAGTGATCACCCATTAAGAAAAATAAAAAATGTAGAAAGAAATCAATACTGTGACGCGGTGGCGCAGTGGGTAGCGCTGTCACCTCACAGCAAGAAGGTCGCTGGTTCGAGCCTCGGCTGGGTAAGTTGGCATTTCTGTGTGGAATTTGCATGTTCTCCTCATGTTGTGTTTGTGTGGGTTTCCTCCCTTTTCCAAGTCCAAAGACATCTGGTATAGGTGAATTGGGTATAGGCTAAATTGTCGATAGTGTATGTGTGTGAAAGAGTGTGTATGGATGTTTCCCAGTGATGGGTTGCAGCTGGAAGGGCATCCACTGCGTAAAAAACATATGCTGGATAAGTTGGCGGTTCATTCCGCTGTGGCGACCCCAGATTAATAAAGGGACCAAGACCAAAAGTAAATGAATGAATGGATATTTCTATTTGATACATTGCCAGTATCGAAAATATCGATACATTATGATCGATCCGCCCACACCTATTGTATAACATGACATAACCCCAACACTAGGCCTATTTCATCTATAAACACTAATAACAAGATAGCAACAGCTACAAAAGCACTATAGCAAATAGAGCAGAAGCTTTATAAAGGTCAAACCTCCTCCAAGCTCATGGCTTTCAGTGAAGCCTCCTCTACAGGCGTCAGGACTGGATCGAGGACTGGCTGGCTGTTGCTGTGCAGGAGTTGGAAAATCTCTTGTTCAAGAGGAGTTTTAACCTGCCAGAACACACACACACAGTTAATCATAAAAACAACATCAAGTGCTTCTATCACACATATTTAAGTTACATCTGGTCTGCATGCAAAGAAAGATAATTATACTGACTGAACATCTTGCGATTTAAGATCAGAAAGCGTACGTCTGTGTGCTTGCATATGGTGCATGTTTTTGAGGACATAAGGCGGTGTAATTACAGCAGTAAATAACCAATCTGTACTTCAAGAGGAAAAGCGATCGCAAAGTAGTGTGACAATTAATGAGACAAGACACAGATGATAAAAATGTAAGTATATTTTATACAATTAGACTGTTTGAGATCAAAAAAATTCATAAAAATGTGCTAATTAACCTAAACAACATTGTAGGAAATGTTTTATGTATATTTTTCTTTTTTTAAGACTAAAAGGAAATTAAATGTTGGTAAATTGGCTGAGACAGCTCTCAAGACTAGTTTTTAATCAGCAGATGGCGCTCTGGGCTAGCTTTTAACAGCAAGTGGCGCGTTAGGCTAGTTTTTAACAGCAGATATTGCTCTAGGCCAAGTTTTAAACAGCAGACGGCGCTCTAGGCTGGTTTTCAAACAGCAGACGGTGCTCTAGGCTAATTTTTAAAAGAGCAGACGGCGCTCTAGGCTAGTTTTTAACAGCAAACTGAGCTCTCTGGTAATTTTTTACAGCAGACGGCGCTCTAGGCTAGGTTTTAGTAACAGACTGCACTCTAGGCTAGCTGTTAAAGAGCAGAAGGTGCTCTAGGCTAGTTTTTAAACAGCATATGGTGCTCTAGGCTAGTTTGTAGCAACAAACGGTGCTCTAGGCTAGTTTTTAAACAGCAGATGGTGCTCTAGGCTAGTTTGTAGCAGCAGACGGTGCTCTAGGCTAGTTTGTAGCAACAAACGGTGCTCTAGGCTAGTTTTTAAACAGCAGATGGTGCTCTAGGCTAGTTTGTAGCAGCAGACGGTGCTCTAGGCTAGTTTTTAGCAGCAGACTAAGCTCTCGGCTAATTTTTTTTTTACAGCAGACGGTGCTCTAGGCTAGTTTTTAGTAACAGATGGCACTCTAGGCTACTTTTTAAAGAGCAGAAGGTGCTCTAGGCTAGTTTTAGCAGCAGACAGCGCTCTAGGTTAGTTTTTAGACAGCAGACAACACTCTATGCTAGTTTTTAGCAGCAGACAACACTCTAGGCTAGTTTTTAAACAGCAGACGGTGCTCTAGGCTAATTTTTAGTATCAGACGGCGCTCTAGGCTAATTTTTTACAGCAGACGGTGCTCTAGGCTACTTTTTATCAGCAGACGATGCTCTAGGCTAGTTTTTAAACAGCAGACGGCGCTCTAAGTTAGGTTTTAAACAGCAGACAGCGCTCTAGGCTAGTTTTTAAACAGCAGACGGTGCTCTAGGCTAGTTTATAAACAGCAGACGGTGCTCTAAGTTAGGTTTTAAACAGCAGACAGTGCTCTAGGCTAGTTTTTAAACAGCAGACGGTGCTCTAGGCTAGTTTTTAAACAGCAGACGGTGCTCTAAGTTAGGTTTTAAACAGCAGACAGCGCTCTAGGCTAGTTTTTAAACAGCAGACGGTGCTCTAGGCTAGTTTTTAAACAGCAGACAGTGCTCTAGGCTAGTTTTTTAACAGTAGATGGTGCTCTAGGCTAGATTTGAACAGTAGACAGAGCTCTAGGCTAGATTTTAGGCACTTTAGGCTAGTTTTTAAAAGCAAACGGCAATCTAGGTTAGTTTTTAATTGCACAAAAAGCTAAGCTTAGAATCAATACAGAAGGTATGCATTTTTAAAATCTCAAAATTTAAGCAAAACCATTACCTTAAACAATTTTTCACCACAGCTCTAATGTTCAATTTGTTTGGTTTTAAACACATCTAAATTTCAACCCTATATGAATAATTATTTTACCCACAATAAGCATGCAGTGAAAATGTTATATATAAATGACAGCACACAAAACAAAAACAAACAAAAAAAAACATGGTCACACTTTATTTTAATGGTCTGTTTGTTGAATTTAAGTTACATTGCATCTACATGTCAACGAATTTTCATTAGATTATAAGCAGACTGTTAGGTTGGGGTTAGGATTAGTGTACGTTGACATGTACTTGCAAAGTTTCTTATAGTCAGTTAAATGTCTGTTGGAGAAGCAATATCAGCAGATATTAAGCAGACAGTCTACTAATACTCAAATGGACCATCAAAATAAAGTGTTACCAAAAACACAAATAAATAAACAAACACATACACAAAACATTTTAATTACAAACAATTAAATAACCTTCCATCCAGCCACGACCTGCTCCACCCGTTTAGGACCCGATGGCTCCTGTTTCAGAGGAAACACCATTTGTTCAGCCCTCTGGTTTTGGACGATGATGTTCTGCCAGTTAGACACCTCCTCAGCGGTCTTAACATAGGCTATGCCTCTCTGAATCTGTGAACACAACAGACAGGAAACAAATTCAGCAAATTAAACAAGATATCTACAATATCAGAAGCTGAGAATAAAATCAGATCATCAAGCACAATGACAGCATTCAGCCCTAATGAATATCAGAATAAATACACAAACCCTTTAACAACTTTAGCTTTGTGACCGTCTTGAAAAGAAAATGTTTATATGATTTTGCATAATGAAGTCTCAAAGCCACTCCTTTCAAAGATATTAGACTGTTTTTTACCTCATGTCAGATTATATGGATATTCATTCATATTATATTATGTCATATTATGTATAATGGGTAAAACAAATAAAAAGTGCAGTTAAGTGCAACATTTAATCCACCAAGAAGGACATAAAAATGAAAGAAATATTTTAAAGAGAAATTTTGCCCTGATCTCCATCTTAAATAATAACATTAATTAAAATAATAACAATAATAATAATTAATCTACATATAAAATAAAATACTTACATATAGCCTAAAAGTAAAGTCAAATTAGATGCATAGTTTTGCATGTATTTTAATAGACATCTCGCTCACACACTGAATTTAAGCAGGAAAATAATAAGTACAAGCTTTCAAGGTCATCCAATTATGAAATAGCCTATCAGATATTACTGTAGGACAGCATACACTTATTATCCCCCACTGAAAACCTAAATGCGTTTGATTATGAATTAGATGTGATTGACTGAAATATGTAAATTGGGTTGACTGAAGCATGCATATGTATTACACAAACGAACATTACCGAAATAAAATATTTAACGCCAATATAAAATTCAAATCAAAACAGATACCTTCCTATTGCTGCTTGTTGTTTACATAAATTATGAATTAACTATATACGGTTGGTATAATATGCCTGGTGCCAATAATCTCTAAACCAAAAGCATTTAATTTGTTTGTTTTTATTTATATACACAGCTGAAGTCTTAGAATTATTAGCCCCCCTGTTTATTTTTTCCCCAATTTCTGTTTAACAGAGGGCAGATTTTTTCAACACATTTCTAAACATAATAGTTTTAATAACTCATTTCTATTAACTGATTTGTTTTATCTTTGTCATGATGACAGTAAATAATATTTGACTAGATATTTTTCAAGACACTTTTATACAGCTTAAAGTGACATTTAAAGGCTTAACTAGGCTAATTAGGTTAACTAGGCAGGTTAGGGTAATTAGGCATATTGTATAACAGTAATTTGTTCTGTAGACAGTCGGAAAAAAACTGGCTTAAAGAGGCTAATAATATTGACCCTAAAATGGTGTTTAAAAAATTAATAACTGCTTTTATTCTAGTTGAAATAAAACAAATAAGACTTTCTCCAGAAGAAAAAATATCATCAGACATACTGTGAAAATTTCCTTGCTCTGTTCAACATCATTATGAATTATTTAAAAAAAAAAATATTCAAAGGGGGGGCTTATAATTCTGACTTCAACTGTATGTATGTATGTATGTATGTATATATGTATATATGTGTTACTTCCCTTTTTCCATAAAGGTCAGTAAATGTACATTTAAGTGTTGTAGTGTTTTGTTTTTCTGCAATACTATTCACTTTGCGGGTTTTATTTTGTTTTGTCCCTCCGTCTATCTGCATTTCTTTATTTACATAATAGTTTTTTGTAATAAGCACCAACTTTTTGAAAGTTGTCATGATAAATAGAGTGAATGACGTCCGAATCCAGCATTTGCTGACCTTCTCTTTTTGCTGCTTGTTGAGCGGCAGCTCCAGAGTCTCTTTAGTGCTCTGCAGGTTCCTCAGCTGTTTCTTGGTCTTGTTGGAAGCTCCTGCGGTTTTCTCCACAACCCCCAGCAGGTCCGAAAGGTTGATTTTGTCTCCTGCACCTATAAAAAATATATATTAAAAGCTCAGCATAATGCTCAATTCTGGACAATGATAAAACGTGAATGTATTATAAGAGGCATTCTGCATTTACCTTCTGCGTTGACAAAGAACTCAGAGACCTGCACACTGGCTTCAGAGCGCTCACTCTGCTTTTTCCTTTAGTAAAAAAAGATAGAGACACATTAAAGAATGGCATTACAATGAAAAAGGCAAACATCTGATGTGAAAACTGTTTTAAGCCCATTTAGCCCAGCCGGCCATTAATATCACTTACTGAACAAACAACTTTGTTGTTCACAGTACAAACTTTAACTCAACAATTTTATTTTTTTTAATTGTTCATTACAAAACATGCTAATAAGTCATCATATTTAGAATTTTACAGATGATTTGTCATGATACAAGCACATTTATTGAAACTTAGAGATATATTTTAGTTTCTTCTTAGATGATCTCCTTCGATTTATCCAAGACGTAGGTGCCATTTTTTTTTCAGCAGAAAATTAAAAGCTGATTTGAACTGAATCCGTTGTCCTTGGTGAATCCAAATTGATGCCCATGAAAATCTAACATTATTCATAATATTATTAGCTTTAAAGCTCCTGTAAAGTTTTATATAATGTGTATTTATTCGATATTTGATGTAAGCTCAGCTATATTAGCTTTGCGTCTTAAAACAAACAGCAAATTCACTTTGTTTACATCACAGCTCTGGCAGTGAGAGCGGATGAGCTTAAGCTATCCCTTTAATGGACAGTTCTTGGTGTGTGCACCATACCTGCCAACACTCCCGTTTTTCTCGGGAGTCTCTCATATTTCAGACCTAACTCCCGCCACCCTCCCGTTTTATTATTTCTCTGGGAAAACTCCAGTAATTCCCGTAATTCTAAACACCTTCGTGAATTAGTAAAGTGTATATAAAGAGATTAGGCTTTGATTACATACATTTCGATGGTTTCATAGCACTACACCAGTCCCACGCACCAGTAATTCAACTAAAAAACAATAGTAATTCATAGTAAAAAGCTTTTGAACCATACTAAAGTGCAATGTAATGTAATGTATTTTTTATTTAATACCATGTCAGCAACCAAGGCCTTTTTAATGGCAGGAATCTTTCAACAATAAATATACAATTTAAAAATCAACAAACAAAATAAAACATAAATTAAATAAGATTTTTTGTGTTAATACATGATAAAAATTCTAAAATCTTTTCTGGTTTCACTTTGTTAAAAATGTCCTTCAAAGATTTCATTTCATAAAAAAGGCTTCTGTAATCAGTAAAAGCAGGACAGTCCAGTAAAATGTGTTTTATAGTAAGAGGAGTTTTGCAGCACAAACACTGAGTAGGGTTTTCACCTTGGAGCAAAAAACCATGTGTTATTCTCCATACTAAAGTGTATGAGTGTAATGTTTACAACTATTTTTAAAGAAGGCCACGGCATATTGTAGTATAGTGTGCAATGGAGGCCAGCTGGCGAGTGCAGCGTAAAAGCCTCACTCTCATAACCTCCTCCTTAGAGCATTTGCCTCGAAACGAGTGGGTGGGTGTAGGACTGGTTGGAATACAATAAACAGAAATGCTTTTGAGTACCTTGGATTTTACTACAGTCATCTGTGTTGTAATGCAACATACCTTAAGTGTAAAATACTACAGTAATATTTTGATATTCATATTGTTGTACAACTACATGAATGAGTTGGTCAGATGTGAACTTTACATATTTGCAATACAGTGCTTTCCCACACTTTAACCAGCAGAGGTCCTTATAGAGCTCTGATTTAGAAAGCTCCGAGTAACAAGCCTTTTTCTGATACAATTGAGTTGAACAGTTCACTGGCTCAAAAAGCTTCGTTTCACCATAACTACATTCTGCAACACCCCCGGGTCACCAACTTTGGTATAACATTCGATCGCTGCAAACACCACAAACATCGCCTCACCCACCCATTCTCCTGGAATTTTAGAGACAAATATTGGTAGTTATGGTGTGCACAAACGCTTGTGAGCTTGTGTAATACTATAATATTGTAAACAATGTTCACTTTCCCTTTCATAGGACCTCAGTGTATCACCAGGAGCCATGTGGATTGATTTGGGCTTTCATCCTTAAAATGGGTGACCATTGACTGCTATTACATAGATCAGGGGTTCTCAAACTGGTACGTGTACCAGTAGTGGTGCGCAGGCTTCCCTTAGTGGTACGCGGAGGAATGAAATATGTCATGTACATGCTACACACATTTAAAAATGTATCAAAAATGATGGATATAATATGCCACATATAACATATAGCCTATATTTCTGAGGTAATCTGCCACGTATTTTTGAACTGTGCAGAGTTGTAGCTGCTTTATTGGGCCCACTGCGCTACTGTATTTCAATACTGCTCATTTTGGTGGTACTTGGAGAGACAATTTTTTTCTGAGGTGGTACTTGATGAAAAAAGTTTGAGAACCACTGACATAGATAAACCAAAAACCACAGATTCAGCCATAAAACTTTAATGTTCTACCAAAAGAAATCACCTACATCTTGGATGGCCTGAGGGACAGTAAATGAACTGTAAATTGTCATTTTTGGGTAACCCATCCCTTTAAATGTTCAATCCTGTTTATCTCCTGAGCATTTAGTTATCTCCATGGGTGCGAGTTCTCCTCTGATGTTTCAGCCAATCAGACTAAAGTACTCAGACTGACCATGGAGTAAATAAAATTTAATTTAATTTAATTTTCATTTAGCACGACCAAGAGTAAAATCCCAAACCTCTTTCTTCCACCCATAGAACTGATGGCCTCAAGAAGCTTGTTGTGTTTCCTCTCATCATCACTGCCCTCCTGCAAAAAGAAAACAAAAAATACAGAATAATCAAACATTCAGCTTGGATCGGGTACAAGAGATACAGAGGAGTTCTCCATAAAACAAAAGTCTCTCCATAAAAAAAATCTGTCTTGTAATATTAGTAACAGTTAGGATCGTATTGCAATATTTACGAGCAAACTAAAACGTTATGATTGTGACAGGTTTGACAGAAAGTGCACACGTCATTAAACACAGTATGAAGCTTTATTTAGAGCTGGCCCACCTCATCTTCGCTGGCACTGATGGCTTGTTCAGGATCAGTGTAAAGCTCTTCTTCATCTCCACTGTCTGCAGCCATTGCTGAAGTTACACCTTCACTGTGGAGGATTACAAAAACATAAATGCTAGACAAAAAATCTGATTGAAGTAAATTTGGTTTTATATTCACACATTCAGACTTTCTCCGTAATCATATAGTTTCATAAAAGTGTTCATTGCATAATCTAAATAGGGAAATCATATTAGCAGCCACTGACTATCAAAGTACAACATTTTTCAGTCAATTAAATAGTGCTAATGTTGTTTTGAAGTCATACTTGCATGCTATTTCAGACTAAATATAAAAATGTAGCATGGTAAACAAAATAAAGAAGTTTGTCGCAGTTCAAAAAAATAGTAAAGTACTTGAAATAACCTGTAATACAACAACTATAGCAATATAAACAAATGACCCAATTCTGTATAACTACAGGGTATATTATCCAACAATACACCAGTTTACTAAAGTAAAAATTAAAGCATGTGTTGAAGCATTTATAGTGGTGTAAATACTATAATAATACACTTTACTAAAACACTGTATTGATTATAATTTACAGTGATACAGCATTTTATATATGAGGTAGGCCAACATTTTAGACTTCAGGCTGGTTTTAGCTTCTAGAAAGCAACTCCTGCCTTTTTACTAATATATTATTGGAAAGTCTTGAGGTAAAGTTGGTTTTATATTCACACATTTAGACTTTCTGCATAACATGATTTCAGAAAAGTGTTCATTGCATAATCTAAATAGGGAAATCATATTAGCAGCCACTGACTATCAAAGTACAACATTTTTCAGTCAATTAAATAGTGCTAATGTTGTTTTGAAGTCATACTTGCATGCTATTTCAGACTAAATATAAAAATGTAGCATGGTAAACAAAATAAAGAAGTTTGCCGCAGTTTAAAAAAATAGTAAAGTACTTGAAATAACCTGTAATACAACAACTATAGCAATATAAACAAATGACCCAATTCTGTACAACTACAGGGTATATTATCCAACAATACACCAGTTTACTAAAGTAAAAACTAAAGCATGTGTTGAAGCATTTATAGTGGTGTAAATACTATAATAATACACTTTACTAAAATAAAAAAACACTGTATTGACTATAATTTACAGTGATACAGCATTTTATATATGAGGTAGGCCAACATTTTAGACTTCAGGCGGGTTTTAGCTTCTAGAAAGCAACTCCTGCCTTTTTACTAATATATTATAGGAAAGTCTTGAGGTAAAGTTGGTTTTATATTCACACATTTAGACTTTCTGCATAACATGATTTCAGAAAAGTGTTCATTGCATAATCTAAATAGGGAAATCATATTAGCAGCCACTGACTATCAAAGTACAACACTGATTAGTTAATTAAATAGTGCTAATGTTGTTTTGAAGTCATGCTTGCATGCTATTGCAGACTAATACTCAAAGTAGTATGGTAAACATATAACATAAAGAACATATAAAGAAGTTGTCACAGTTAAAAGATGAACAAATATGCGAACATAAAACCAACTTTACCTCGAATCAGTGAGGAAAGCCAGGATACATTCGCATTAAAAAACACTATTCATTTATAGTAAATACTACAGTGTTTTTAATATTAAAGTACTTTTTTACCTGTAATATACAAGAACTATAGCAATATAAACAAATGACCCAATTCTGTACAACTGTATATTATCCTACAATAGACCAGTTAAACTAAGTAAAAACTGAAGCATACTGCAGTATTTATTAATTTATCAGTTCACTATTATTAATACTAGTGTGTTAAAGCATTTATAGTGGTGTAAAAACTATAATAATACACTTTACTTCTATCAAAAACACTGTGTTGACTATAAAAAGCAGTACTACAGCATTTTTTATGTGAGGTTAGGCTAATATATTAGACTTCAGGCTAGTTTTAGCTTCTAGAAAAAATAACTGTTTTTTACTATTATACTATTGGAAAATAACAACAAAGAAGTATTTGGTTAATGAAGTCTGAGCAAACCTTGGCGTTGTTTTCTGAAGAGAGCTCCTCTTGACCATGCTGTAGTTTAACCACGTGTCCAGCAAAAAGTAATAATTATTGACTCTCTTTTCTCTGAGATGATTCAGAGAACCGGAGACTTCGAAAGTGAATATATCCGTCAATCTACAAAGATCGTCATGTTTCCTGAAATGCTGAAAGACAAAATATTAGTATGTCTGACTGAATTCACAATGTACTGAGTCTTCCGTGTGTTTACTAGCCGGTTGAAGCTCAGCTATTGTGAAGTGGTAGCGCCATCTGCTGTGCTGGAGAATAGTGATAGTGTGCTAATCCTGCACGTCTGGGGACATTAGCAAAACTCCGAGGGGCCCGCGCGAGTTAATAAACACTTTAAAATCACCCCCAATCTCTGCCAAACCGTATTTCAGCTTATTCCATTATCAACAGACAACGGATTGAAAAAATCAGTGAAACAATGAAAAGACATACAATTGCAAATAACCCACACAAAAATACTACAGTGGGCAGTTTATATGCTACAGTGTTTCTGAAATATATTATAGTAAAGTACTTAAATTATGTGTGGTACATGCTGTGGTAATGCAACAATGGTTAATGTATAAACAGACCTGTAGCCAGTTCTTTTTTTCTCAAAAAGTGGACCTTTTTGCAGTTATTCACTTCATTTTCTATTTAATTATGAGGTTTAAATACTTCATTTAGTGACATTTTAAGCACAATTTTTAGCTGGATTAGCTTGTTGGGATGGTCATCATAACCACACTTTTGATGTAGCAAGCTACTATTTCCTAAAGATTTAGAAGAAAGAAATATGAAGAAAACAAATACTGATTTTTAAAATACAAAGTTACATATAATAAATTAAAAACTGTAGCCTATTGTGTCCTTTATCAAGCACATCAACTTTCATCAGAAGTTGGCAGTTTGAATATTGAACGATTAAAACATATTAACATAATAATAATAATGTAGAGCTTGACGATTTTTCTCTCTTGTAAACATTTAAATATATGGATAACAACAATAGCCAAATTAGTAGTATAACTATGGACAGCTTTTGGTGCCTCACACTTCCCTGCTGAAAAAAAACAGCTTAGCCTAAACTGGTTGGGTGGTTTTAGCTGGTGGATCAGCATGGTTTTAGAGAGGTTTTGGCCATTTCCAGGCTAAATCAAGTCGAAACCAGCTAAAACCAGTGTGACTAACCTGGTTTAAGCTGGATGTAGCTGGTTTTGGCTGGACTCCCAAACTAGGTTAGTCAAATTTAGCTAATCATCTCCAAGCCTGACTAGATAAGACCAGGCTGGAAATGGCTGGAATCCAGCCTGGAATGGCCAAAACCCCCCTAAAACCTGGCTGGTTGACTAAGCTGTTTTTTCAGCAGGGTTATTGGACATTTTTTTTCCTTCAGGAATAAGGTTCAAGATTTAGAATAAAAGTTCCTTGTAAAATGTTTTCTCTACAATACAGTAGGTCTATATTGAAAGATAACTTCATCAGATTCTGTTTGATCTTAAAGCATTTTTATGGGTTATTTTGCCCAATTATGGTGGCTTAGTAAACAAAATAGGACAAATGAGCAAACATATGAAAGAAATTCTGGCTACGGGCTTGATAATTTAAACAAGATGTTGGTGTTTTTACAAACATTTTCTACAAATATGTAGCCTACAATACTGTAGTAAAAGCTAAAGTACACAAAAGTATACTAGCTGTGCATTGTATACAGTATTTATTACAGTTTATGAGTTTCCATATGATTAGCATTCATTAACAAGGAGTCGTAAATACTGTTACTGTATACAAATAAAAGGACTTTAACACTAGTGTTTTTCATGTGCAAATTTATGAAACAGACCATCAACAAATTGAATAGCTTATTGACCTAATAAAAATATCCTCAAAGGGAATTAAATAATCAAATTTAAAAAATAAAATGACAGCATAAAATAATTAAATCTTAGTTATTCGGTGAGCAGCAGTGAATGAGTTTATCATTTTCTTCTGTTCTGTAAGTAACCCAACAGACAAAACATAGATCCATATTGGATAGCATTTGATTAGTTGTCAAAGACATAAGTGAGTGTATTATTAAGCGATTTTGTGCATTTAAGCATAAAAATCTAATTCAAGATAAAAAAATTAAAGTACAACTCTACCAATATACCACCCCTCGCTATTAAACCATTTTTTGGGAGCTATAGGGTAATTCAGGGCTCTAAAAAACTGGCATACTTCAGTAGGCTATCAGTTTGATCACGTCAAACCAGTAACTGACAGACAACTGATGAACCTGTTATTTCTGAAGGGCAGCAGCCTACTAAATGAAAATAAATACAATAAAATAAACATATTTCACCAAAATAAGTAAAACAAATGGATATTTTCATCCTGTTTAAAAGTTTCCATCCCTCTGCAATGTGTTTCCTTCTTGTGAAATACATCTTTTTTATATAAAATATCTTAATTGAGACAGCACCAAATAAAATAAATAAATAATAACATGCAGTTTGATCTCTCTTAAGTTCAAATGATTCTCACCAATTCTGCAAGGGGCTCACAAACCTTCAAGCAGCACTGTATAGAATTTTTGACTTCGTTAATAGTGCCACCTAGTGGACATCAGCCATTGTGATCTCAGACCAGACTAGATTAAATATGTGCATTCGTGTCATATCTTTATTGTCTTGCCCCTGAGAAAGCATCATCTGTAAGAATGAATAGCTAATTCATGCAGTTATGCTGTATTTGATTGCACATATCGCTGAGAAATATGTTTTGAGAAGTACATGAATGAATTAACTTACACTTGAAGGGTTGTAAGTCCTGTTGTTGGACTGTTAATTCTTGATGATCTGAACGTGCCTATGTTAAGTCTGCTTAGTTAGTTATTGCATTGTTTTAATGTGCATTTTGCAGGGTTTCAAGCGTATTTCTATGTGAGCAAACTACAATTCTGTAAGAAGCATTTTTGTTTTGCTGATTTCACAAATTGGTTTTCGGTACAGAGGTCTGACTCTAAACTTTGCTTATGACCTTTTCTTGGGATTTGTTTATCTCTGTGTCAGAGAGCTGCAGAAAAACACAAGCTGAGGGCAGAAGCACAGTAGGTCTATCATGTTTGTGTGTGAGTGTTGAGCTGTGATAGGGATGGTGTGGCCATCAGATCGGCAAAAGTTAAACTGTACTCCTTTTTCTTTTTTGAGTAGCATTACAGAAACTGTAAACTGGTGTCAGCTGCTCAAAATGTTGCTTAAAACAAACATATGCTGGCTGAAGAGTTAGCGGTTCATTCTGTTGTGGCAACTACTTATAAATCAGGGATTAAGGCGAAGGAAAATTAATAAATGAATGAAAGGATGCTGGTTTAAGATTATTATTTTCTGGTTCATCTGACCTAAACTGGTCCTGACCAGCTTAAACCAGTCAAAACTCACCTTAGTTTTTTTTTCCAGCTGGGTAATGTATATCTATAGCACACCTACATCTGTAATAGAACTGTATAAATAAAAGTTCTCTTGAATAGGTTGTAAGCTTATTTTGAACAGCAGATGGGGCTGACTATGCTTTATGAAGAACAGCCATATTCTTTCAGTATTTATTCTTCAAATACTACTTGAACCTAAAATAATCATTTATAAGGTTAAGAAATGTTTACACAAATTACAAGAGTGTTTGTGAACTATGCTTACATTAATTAAATGACATCAAAGCCAACTCAGCCGAACACACAAGCACTCTTCCTAAAAAAACTAGCCTAGAGTGCCGTCTGTTGTTCAAAACTAGTCTAGAGCACCGTCTGCTGTTAGAAACTAGCCTAGAAAAACATTAAAAACTAGTCTAAAGTGACTGCCATAAAAATTGAGAGGGTGCTCGCTGCAGAGCCATTTGAGGAGAGGTGAGCTCCAGAGAGGGGGAGCATGAGCTGTCGCTCCTCCTCCTGTAAGCTGTTTTAATGCGTACACCAACCCCACCCCTAACCCTACCCCCAGTGACATCACTCGTAGAAGAAGTGCAAAAAAGGTGGAGCTCAAGCTTAAGCTCCCCCTCTCTGGAGCTCACCTCTCCTCAAATGGCTCTGCAGCGAGCACCACTTGTAAAAATTAGCCTCGAGTGCCATCTGCTGTTAAAAACCAGCCTAGCGCCGTCGGTGTTAAAAAACTAGCCTAGAGTGTAATTTGCTGTTAACTAGCCTAGAGCTGCGTCTGTTGTTAAAAACTAGCCTAGAGCAACTTCTGCTGTTATAAACAAACCTAGAGCATCGTATGCAGTTAGCCAGTCTGGTTTTAGAGGGGTTTTGGCCACTTCCAGGCTGGTTTCCAGCCATTTCCAGCCTGGTCTGGTCAGGCTGGAAAATGACCAGCTAAAACCAGCTAAAACCAGCTTGATCAGCCTGGCTTAAGCTGGACATAGCTGGTTTTGGCTGGGCTCCCAGCCTGGTTAGGCTAGGCTGGTCATCTCCCACCCTGACCAGCTAAGACCTTGCTGGAAATGGCTGGAAACCAGCCTGGAAATGGCCAAAACCACTCTAAAACCAGCCTGGTTGACCAGCTAAACCAGCCAACCAGCCTAGGCTTTGTTAAGCTTTTTTTTCCAGTAAGGATCCTGTTAGAAACTAGCCTAATGTGCCATTAAAAACTCGCCTAAAGCAAAGTCTGTTGTAAAAAAGCAAAAAAAATAGCCGAATGCCACCAGTGTGAAAAACTAGCCTAAAACGCTGTTTGCTGTTAGAAACTAGTCTAGAGCTGCATCTGCAGTTAAAAACTAGCCTATACTATTGTCTGCTGTTAGCCTGGAGCACGTCTGCTGTCAAAAACTAGCCTAGAGCACCTTCTGCTGTTATAAACTAGCCTAGACTAATGCTTGCTGTTAGCCTAGAGTGCCGTCTGCTGTAAAAAATTTAGCCTAGAGTCCCGTCTGCTGTAAAAAATTAGCATAGAGCGCCGTCTGCTGTAAAAAATTTAGCCTAGAGTCCCGTCTGCTGTAAAAAATTAGCATAGAGCGCCGTCTGCTGTAAAAAAAATTAGCCTAGAGTCCCATCTGCTGTAAAAAAAATTAGCCTAGAGTGCCGTCTGCTGTAAAAAAAATTAGCCTAGAGTGCCGTCTGCTGTAAAAAATTAGCCTAGAGTGCCGTCTGCTGAAAAAAAAAATTAGCCTAGAGTGCCGTCTGCTGTAAAAAAATTAGCACAGAGCGCCGTCTGCTGTAAAAAAATTAGCCTAGAGTGCCGTCTGCTGTAAAAAAATTAGCACAGAGCGCCGTCTGCTGTTAAAAACTAGCCTAAAGCACCGTCTGCTGTTATAAACTAGCCTATACTATTGTCTGCTGTTAGCCTGGAGCACGTCTGCTGTCAAAAACTAGCCTAGAGCACCTTCTGCTGTTATAAACTAGCCTAGACTAATGCTTGCTGTTAGCCTAGAGTGCCGTCTGCTGTAAAAAATTTAGCCTAGAGTCCCGTCTGCTGTAAAAAATTAGCATAGAGCGCCGTCTGCTGTAAAAAAATTAGCCTAGAGTCCCGTCTGCTGTAAAAAATTAGCATAGAGCGCCGTCTGCTGTAAAAAAATTAGCCTAGAGTCCCATCTGCTGTAAAAAAAATTAGCCTAGAGTGCCGTCTGCTGTAAAAAAAATTAGCCTAGAGTGCCGTCTGCTGTAAAAAATTAGCCTAGAGTGCCGTCTGCTGTAAAAAAAAATTAGCCTAGAGTGCCGTCTGCTGTAAAAAAATTAGCACAGAGCGCCGTCTGCTGTAAAAAAATTAGCCTAGAGTGCCGTCTGCTGTAAAAAAATTAGCACAGAGCGCCGTCTGCTGTTAAAAACTAGCCTAAAGCACCGTCAGCTGTTATAAACTAGCCTATACTATTGTCTGCTGTTAGCCTGGAGCACGTCTGCTGTCAAAAACTAGCCTAGAGCACCTTCTGCTGTTATAAACTAGCCTATATTGCATCTGCTGCAATAAACTAGCCTAGAGAGCCTGGAGCTACTAGTTGAGTGAAGAGACAGTGATAGAGCCAATTCAGTGGTGAGGATTGGGAGGCCATGATGGGTAAGGACCGATGAAGGGAATTTGGCTTCGACACCCCTACACTTTATGAGAAATGGATTTTTAATGACCACAAAGAGTCAGGACCTCGATTTAAGGTCTTATCCGAAAGACGGCACTCACTGACAGTATGACCCCCTGCTGGTCTCACTAACACCACTTCCAACGGCAACCTAGTTTTCCCATGTGGTCTCCCATCCAGGTACTGACCAGGCTCAGCACTGCTTAGTTTCCATGAGTAAGCCCATCTTGGGCTTGCAATTTGCCTTGCGTTTACCATGCATATTATCTTACGTAGCCCGCACCAGGGTACCAGGATAATGGCACCAACAATGACATGGTTTAGACCCATTTTAGACTATTTTTCTGCATAAAACGTTACCTTCAATTATTTATACTTTTAGAAGCTCAGTTTGCACACGTCAGCAATTCAACCTTGACTAACCAGCTTTCTCCTTCAAATCCATACATCATTTTGCGATCTTATTACTGCATGCAGCGACACAAAAAGAGAAAGGCGTCCCGGTGTAGAAGAGGTTTTAAGCCAGCCGTGGTTAAGAAGATTTTCAGAGTCGAGAACAACAGAAAAAAACAGGTCAGAAGAAAACAGGTCACAGGGGCTCTGGATCAGACTCAGCAAATGGTTTATTTTGTCAATTCAAGCAGCAAGAGCTTGACAAGAAGAGCAAGTTGACAGAACACAGTTTCAAGCATATAAACTAGATAAAATAAATCAAAATAATAAATAAGTGTGTGGTTCAGTCACATCGGCTGAATGCATACTCTGAGACAGACCTTTTTTACACATAATCATTAATTAAACTAGCTAAGATCTGAAAAGTTTACAAACTCGGCTATTAATTACTTACCCCCATATTGTTTCAACCCCCTGAGACTTTCGATCATCTTTAAAATATAGGTTAATATATTTTAGATGAAATCCTGGAGCTCTCTCATCCCCCTTATGGACAGCAAGGGTCCCAAGACGTTCCAAGTCCAGAAATGGAACCAAAAACATTGTTAAAATGTCCATGTGTGTTACAGCTGTATTCATATGAAGCTCCAAGAACAGTTTTGTGCAGCAAAAAAGTTGTAATTATGACTTCTCATCCACTTCAGGTCAGGGTGTTGGATTATCTTAATGTGTTCTGAAGATGAACGAAGGCCTCAGGGGATTGGAATGACATGATGGTAAGTAATTAATAAGAGAATAAAATTTTTTGGCTGAACCAATCCATTAATTAAATCAGCTGTAATTATGGCGAAGCAGTTTTCTCTCAACTTTTCTCAACTGATTTCTATAACTTATGCTAACCATAAATGGCGCTGTAATTCCAAAATATTCAAGAATAAATCACAGAGCTCTTGGTGTTTCTGAATTTTAGAGTTGTGCTGTTTATGTGTTACACTCTTTCTAGTTGTTTAAATTATTATAATTATATTAATTGAATATTATGATTATTAGAGTGGACCAAATATTCTCATATATGTTGAGTCACATGACCACATCTATTCTGTGAAATTCAGAGGTCAGTTTGGATTTTAGTCCAGTTTTGGGCTCAGATAACTTTGGGCTGTTCAATCGAAAAATTAGTAGAAAGGATTTATTTTACAAATGATCTTGTTGGATGGGTTTTCATACACAAGTATTTTTTCTTAATAAGTATTTGAGTGTAAGGTTAAAAACTAGCCTAGAGCACCATCTGCTGCTAAAAACTAGCCTAGAGCACGGTCTGTTGTTCAAAACAAGCCTAGAGACACTGTCTGTTGTTAGAAACTAGACTAGAGAACCATTAAAAATTACCCTAGAGCAATAGAAAACTATCTTAGAGTGCCTTCTCCTGTTAGAAACTAGCTTTGAGCATCTATAAAAACTAGCCTAGAGCCTAGCCTAGCTCAACATTTCCTGCTAAAAAACTAGTTTATTACACAGTCTGTTGTTCAAAACTAGCCTAGAGCTCTGTCTGTTGTTAGTCTAGCGCACCACCTGTTGTTAAAAATTACCTTAGAGCACCGTCTGCTGTTAAAAACTAGCCTAAAGCGCCGTCTGCTGTTAAAAACTAGCCTAAAGCGCTGTCTGCTGTTAAAAACTAGCCTAAAGCGCCGTCTGCTGTTAAAAACTAGCCTAAAGCGCTGTCTGCTGTTAAAAACTAGCCTAAAATGACGTTTGCTGTTACAAACTAGCCTAAAGCACCGTCTGCTGTTAAAAACTAGCCTAAAATGCCGTCTGCTGTTAAAAACTAGCCTAAAGCGCCGTCTGCTGTTCAAAATGAGTCTAAAGCTCCATCTGCTGTAAAAAACTAGCCTAGAGCACCATCTGTTGTTAAAAATTACCTTAGAGCACCGTCTGCTGCTTAAAAACTAGCCTAAAGCGCTGTCTGCTGTTAAAAACTAGCCTAAAGCGCCGTCTGCTGTTAAAAACTAGCCTAAAGCGCCGTCTGATGTTAAAAACTAGCCTAAAGCGCCGTCTGCTGTTAAAAACTAGCCTAAAGCGCCCTAAAGTGCTGTCTGCTGTTAAAAACTAGCCTAAAGCACTGTCTGTTGTTCAAAATTAGAACGCTGTCTGTTGTTGAAAACTAGCCTAGATCGCCTTTAAAAACTAGTCTAGAGCACTGTCTGTTGCTAAAAACTAGCCCAGACCACCATCTGCTGTTTAAATCCAGCCTAGAGTGACGTCTGTTGCTAAAAACTAGCCTTGCGAACCACCTGCTGGTAAAACTAGTCTAGCGCACCACCTGCTGTTAAAAACTAGCTTAGAATGTCATCTATTGCTAAAAACTAGCCATGGTGCTACATCTGTTGTTAAAAATTTCTGTAGAGCGCCGTCTGCTGCTAAAAAGTAGCCTAGAGCGCTACTTTTTGCTGTTAAAAACTAGCCTAGAATGCCTTTGTTGCTAAACACTAGTCTAGAGTGTTGTCAAAGGCATTTATTTTACGAATGATCTTGCTGTTTGTCATAAATAAATCAACACAAAACAACATAGATTGAGATGTTAGAAGTTAATTAACATAAAAAAATAATATGAAAAACATTTATTCATCGGTTGTAGGCTACTGCCCTTTTATCATTTTTTTTTGCAAATTACTAAATTTTCTCACTTTGATGACTGATGATTTGAGTTGAGGATCAAAAGATCCATTATCAGCGATGCTTTTGAAGAAAGCTTTATGAGAAATACTTGGAATACTTCAAATTAGCAAATCATTCAGCTTGGTAAAATGTGTTTTTCAATGCACTGATGCCTTGTGATTAACACAAAAGCCCCATTGTGTGTGTCTGTGTGTTTTTTAGCAGCCCCGATAAATGCTGCAATGACATCTCAGTTCCCGCAAAATTCTGTATTCATCCGTTTGCTCTTGGATAGATCAGGGACATCAACACCTTTTTTTTTTTGAATGAATTAGTAATTTCATTTATTTTGAAGGTAGCCAGTTGTTATCCAGACCTCCAGTTTTTTTAACGCATATTTGAAAGTGGATTTAATTAACCAAAATGACAAATATTTTATATAATATAGCCCTTTAAAGCTCCAGTGAAATTAAAATAAGGGTTTTTAGATGTTAGTATCAGTATTGTTAGTCTTCAAGGATATCGATAAGCTAGTGTGGTGCAAAACAGTGACACAATTCACATTAGAAGAAACTGATATAAACACGTAAAGCTTGCAGTTCATCATCAAATCTTGACCAATCAAATGCTCTCTAGTATTTGACATGCCCCGCCCCCTTCTTCTCATTTGCTTATCATTTGATGCGCTTGACCTCAACCACTCTGAATGGCAGAGCAGTGATAAAATGAAATGCTATTGGCTGCTTTTTTTAAAGGCGAGGAGCTACGTTATGTCCCGCCCTCTCTTTGTGTTTCAGTTGAAATTACGTTAAACACATAGGCTGCGTCCGAAACTGCCTACTGCCTACTGCCTACTACTTTGTTGTATCCAGTATGAATGTGAAAAGTATGAATGGAATTCGGACATACTACATCCGCCATTTTGTCATGGTCACGTGACCTACCTGCGTCAGTTGCGTCGCTTCACTCCTATTTATGAATTCTCTCGAGGGGCATCATGGGATAGCGCAGCGTGCATGGGATGCGCACTTCACAATCTTGCCAGAAGTAGCAAGTCATCCGGGTACTTCTCGTATACTGATTTTCGAATTCTATGAATTCATACTACTCGGCTCGCATACTCATTTTAGCATACTATATAGAATGGAAGTATACGGTTTCAGACGCAGTCATAGACTGTAAAAGATATGGACGTAGTATCCGTAACGTCACCCATAGGTTTCCGAAGAATGCAAAAGAAGCTAGAAGTAGGCGTGGCTAACTGTCGCCATTTTGTTTGCATGTCATCGCACCGACCAGGGGTGACCAAATAAGGGCAAAGAAGCGGAGCTACAGGCGCCTGCTAGCATTTTGCTTAGACGGGCTTTTCTTTTGGAGAAACACCTAATACTTCATTACCTGCGACTCGTTTGTGTTCTGACCACATGTGCTTGGCTGTATACTATTTCAATAAAGTGTTTAGACTTTTAAAACACTCTGTAAAGCATATGCCAGAATAGTTGGCGGTCCATTCCACTGTGGCGACCCCTGATAAATAAAGAGACTGAGCTGAAAAGTAAATGAATGATTAATGAGTAAACTGTAATATACACAAAACAAGATATTTTGAAGAATGTTCCATAATCCATAGTAGGAACTAAACATAATAAGGAAGCCAACGGCTGTTTTGTTTTCAACATTCCTCAATATATCATCCTTTGTGTTCAACAGAAAACAGGTTTTCACAAGTAAACGATGACTGAATGTTCATTTTTAGGGCGAACTCTCTCCTTAATCTGGTTCAATATAATAAGTGCCATTCAGTTTGATTGTGAAAGTCATTCCTCTGAGTAAGTGTCATCTCTTCTCGGAGGATCACTGAAAGACAGCCTTTGTTTGGTGGACGTCTCAAGTTATTTAAAAGCCTCCAGGATTCAGCAGCACTAATTAGAAGCAGGAATCAGTCGAGACTATCAAAAACTGACGCATCTGTAAGACAGAACGCACACAAATGGCAAAACAACTGGGGTTATTACAGAGACAATTGCAGATTACTCTCCTGGATTTAGCTAAGAAGTGATTTACTGAAAAATAGTACCGAAACAGGGGCTCAGTGGTTAGCACTGTTGCCTTATAGTAAGAAGGTCACTGGTTCAAGTCCCAGCTGGGTCAGTTGGCATTTCATGTTTGGAATTTGCATGTTCTCATACCTGTCAACCCTCCCGTTTTTCCCGGGATTCTCCCGTATTTTACAGTTCTATCCTGCTATCATCCCATAAAGGTATTTCTCTCGTATTTTCAGTCTTTCTCTGAAGGGTGGCAAATAAACATTTAAGAGCTGAGCCTCCATATATGCAACCCATACCCTCCGAACCACCAGGGGCCGCCCCTTGCTCTTAAATGTGAGTCTTTTGCTTTGTTTGGGCATGAAAACACTTTGAAATAATATAAAAATGGCAGGATTCCCAGTACTGGGTTGCAGCTGGAAGGGCATCCACTGTGAAAAACATATGTTGGATAAGTTGGCGGTTCATTCCATTGTGGCGACCCCTGATGAATAAAGGGACTAAGCTGAAAAAAAAAGAATGAATGTATGAATAGCACCAAAAATAATTGAATCAACTTAAATATTATAAACTATTCCGGGACCTCTCAATTCACAAATTGAGCTCTGCATAGCTCTATATACATTTCTGGAGATCACAAATTGTGTAGCCAGAGGTACGTTCGGCTGCATTTCGTCTTTAAAATGAATGCTATGGGGCGGTATGACGCAGATCCTTTTCGTGCTAGCAGCTGACCGCTTACCTCCGTATGGATGGCTTTTCCACTTTTACCAGTTTGCCCAGTAGCTTGCCATGTCTGTCGGCGAACTTGAGATGGTGGAGTTGACCATGATGACGGTGTTCGAGTCCGGTGAAGAGCAGTTTCAGAAAGCAGGTAAAGCAAAAACAGGAGCCCAAAAATAAAATAAACAAGCAAATAACAGGGTGAGAATGGTATTAAAATCTAAAAACGGGGTAAAAATCAGGCAGGGCAAATTGGAAGTGAGTGGGCGGGTCAGTCGGTGCTTTTGAAAACACGATTGATTGGGTTTAGGGAAGGATGAGGGTGGGTCAGTCGATCAGTCAGTCAGTTGACAGCGGCTGAATGGCACTTACGGGAGAAATTCGAGATCTGAAAAAGTGTACAAAGCGCCCTCTGGTGGACTCACAAACACAAAAACTGCAAAAAAACATACATCCTAAGACATATTTGGCGTTCTCCAGAAATGTATATAGCGGTACGTTTTCAGAATGAGCCTGGGTTGGAGAATATATGAGAAAAGCTGATGGAAGCCAGTGTTTCCCATTGGCTGTTTGTTTGTCAAAAAGGTCTTTTCGTTCTTTCTTTGTTCTGATTGGCTGCACTCTGGCAGTGACCGAACTGACAGCTGACCTTTCCTGCACATTCTGCAAATGTCATAAAGTGGAGAATGATGGAGCACCGTCTGCTTCTTATGAGCCTCTGCAAAGATTCCTGTCCAGCGCAGTCTGATCTGCTGCTTTGCTCTAGTCTTCTCTGTAATATAATAACTGATAATCAAATAACATTTCATATTCATACTTTTCAGTCTTTTGATTTCTTCTGTCACTGTAATATGATAAAAAATGCTGTTCTTGAGTTTTTCATTAAAACACACTAAATTATGTGCCAATGGGTCATTAAAACAAAAATATTGGCAGATTATTTTAGGGAAAAACTTATTTTTGACAATATTTCTTTAAATATAACAATATTTTAAAATAATAACACAGACACTCAATCCACCAATGGCTGCCTGGCAAACAAATGCTGTTCTTAGAGTGTTTGTCTTGATTCTAGTCTAAATATTTGAAAATGTATAAGAAGGTATAATGTATAGCGGAGTTCAGTATATCAGTTAAATATGAAGTGCATATCTACAATATCTAAATTTTTTCTTTCTTTTTTTAAAATTTGCATTGTTCAAATTGTTTATGAAACTAAATAAAAAATAAAAGTCCTATAAAAATATTGAAACATTGCTTAGCATTTACTAAGCAAGTAAAAAATAATGTTTGTTTTTACAGAAATAAAAAGTCAAAATTAAGTGACTTAAAAAAAAAAAACATGCTAAATTATCTGCCTAGAGATCATTAAAACAAGAATATTTAACTTACCCTACTGGCAGATTATTTAACTTCTTTCAACAAAAAACCCACTAATTGACTCATTATTTCTGAAAAATAAAACAGTATTTAATTAAAACAAAAACATTTTACTTACGAGTTCACTGTACTCCAATGGCCTCCACATTCACCAGATCTCAATCCAATAGAGCACCTTTGGGATGTGTTGGAACGGGAGATTGTCATCATGGATGCGGCAAATCTGACACAGCTGTGTGATGCTATCATGTCAATATGGACCAAAATCTCTGACGAAGATTTCCAGTACATTGTTGAATCATGAAGAATTAAGGCAGTTCTAAAGGCCAAAGAGGGTCCAAATCCGGTACTAGTACGGTGTACCTAATAAAGTGGCCGGTGAGTGTATGTATATAATAACATATATTTGAATATAATGCACTAATGTGCACCGTTTAAAAAAATTGGCTTTGACAAGGATTACAGTAAAAAGCGCCATACAAATAAACTTGAACTGAATTTTCACTCAATATTTCTGAAAACAAAACAATATTTTTATGGCTGAATATCGCTTCTTGATTTAAATATTTTTTTGATATTTGAACTAGAAACAAGTCAAAAACTAAAATAAGAAAAGCAGTTTACTGCATTCTGTAAACTCGAGCCGATGTGAAATCTCAAAATGAGCCAATCAACAGATATAATATTTGTAATAAACAGGAAGTGGGACGTTTTTAAAGGGTCACGAAACACCAACACACGTTTTGAGAGGTTGACAGTCATATATGTGTTCCACACTGCTAAAAACATTATTAGGACACATATTTTTCACTAAAAAGTCAATGTTTCGAGAGTTATTTCGAGCAAATTTGTTCTTCCGCTTTGAACTGAAATTTTGAAGCAACCTCATGATTGCTACACATATTCAAGCGTGTAGAGTGGATGTCTGTACCTGCGAGTACAACGTGACGTCTTTGAGCTTTCAGCAATAATTAAAGAGAAAGACTTGGTTCAAACCAAGCAGCGTGCTTTATCGTGAATGAGGTGCAACTTTATTAAAGGGCACCTATGGTGAAAAATCTACTTTTCAAGCTGTTTGAACTGACATGTGTGTAGGTATAGTGTATAGACCAGGTGTGGGCAAACTTGATCCTGGAGGGCCGGTGTCCTGCATAGTTTAGCTCCAACCCTATTCAAACAGACCTCCCTTTAGAGTTCAAATGATCTTGAAGACACTGATTAGTTTGTTCAGGTGTGTTTGACTAGTGTTGGAACAAAACTCTGCAGGGACACCGGCCCTCGAGGATCAAGTTTGTCCATGCCTGGTATAGAGCGTCATATTGGGGTGATATACACACACACCCAGTTCCCTTTTTTTTCAATTTAACAACATAAAAATGGTGGACCAATTGCAGTGGTTTTTAGATCGAACGCAACTTGACCTAGGAATGCGGTCCCTCCGCCTACCAATATTGATTGACAGGGGCACATTACCATATTCTCAGTTTGTTGTTTCACATCTGCCATTTTCAGCGTGTAAGTCAAAGCGATATCACTAAAGGAACACCCTTGCTCTATTTTTAGATGTAAGGCTCATTGGGCTCAACACAAGACCAACATTCACCACATGATCGCTCTCATCGGCGCCATTGTTTGTAACTTTAGGTAGGTTTGCAAACATGTGTACTTTTCATTGCGTCTACCTTAAACTTCAGCCGTCTACCTTAAACTTCAGCTCCCTGTGATCTTGACTAGGTGCAGTTGGAAAGTGCGAGCACGTTGCCTCATGTGCACGTCCCTCAACTGGAAATAACGAACTTGCCTGCAGGTCGCACACCAGAAGTGCCGCCCTGCGACGCACAGCACCATGTATTTTAGAATTCCAAACACAGGTTTCTATCACGGTACACACACCAGTGCCTCAAGTCGGCGGCTGTCCGCAGTGCCCAGCCACGACTCAGGACACTGTTCATATTTCTACCGCACCACAGAGTGCTACCAGAATAGGTTCATTTTTAATAACATGCAAATGTGCGTGTCTGGTTGAGCCGTTTCGTGGCTCTGAGCGGCGCATCCGGTGTGTGACGTCCTTTAGTTATAGCCTCAGTCAAAGTAATTCAGTGTGTGTGGTTATTAGTCTCAGTGTACAAGCTCGGAACTTTAAACTAGCACACAGTTGGCTGTAAAACTACACCAAGACACAAGTGATTTTGCAGTCTCTGCTTGGTCTGTGTCTGAGTCATACATGTACGGATGAATGCGGGTCCTCTCGCTCATGTTGCTTCTCTCTGTCTGCCTGTCTGTTGCCAAACACAAAGCGAGGGAAGATATTGGCTCCGCCCACTTGTTACATTGGGCGGGAAGTCGAAACTAATTTTCATGTGAAGCAACACGCCCCTAAAACAGCGAGCTGTGTACACGCCCACAACATAACACTTTTTAACACATTATAATAAACAAATCTGAATTGTGTTTTGAGCTGAACTTAAACTGGTACACTCAGAAGAACCATAATATTAATATTAAATCTTAAAAAGGGGGTAAACTATGTGCCCTTTAATATGCATGATTGGAAGACTGTTTTCACCTGTTACAGTGTTTAGAGAGTCACCACGTTGTGTTGCCAACCTTAATTAAAACAAGTGAATGAAGAAGAATTGTTTGAAGGTTACCAGTGATGCATTCATAAATGTGCTGCAACGAAAACAGCCGTGGGGCTCGGAAATAAAAACACAAATCATCCAATCCTTTAATGTACAGGAAAGTACTATTTTTTTATTCCTTCATATTCAAACTTCACAAACAGAGTGAACTTACAATACCTCAGAGAGTGAAAATTACAAAAAAAGGTGCTGGTAACATTTACAAAAAAATCATCCTTACTTTGCAACAATCAGTTATTCTTCCACTCTTTTTTTTGTGTTTTTTTTTTTTTTTAGTCTTTTGCATTAAGGCTTAATACTTCTGTATAAAGTATATGCAAGTCTTCACAGTTTTTCGAAAAAAGTCACAATATTATGTAACATAATGAAGCTTTTACGGCTATTTTCTGTTTAATAACAAATACACATCACTGGTAAATATACGTGAAAATACAGGGCTTACTGTAAAATGGCAAGTAATGATACTGTTTGCTGAAATATTTCTTTTTTTTTCTCTCTCTAAACACATTTGTAAGAAAGGTTACATGAGATACCATTGAAATAACTGAAGCGGAAGGAAAAAAAGGAAAAACGAAAGTAATAAAACATACACGAAAACAAGGGAGATCGCCTCCAAACTTTGGCACATCCCTTTAAATATTTTTCACAAAAAGGTTTCGCTCTTTTTTTTTTTTTTTTTGAAGTTTCAAATCATATCCATGGAAGTTTAGCAAAAAACTGGCATAAAGTGAAATCATGCTGTGTAGTAAGGTGCTAAATTAGAGATATTACAAAAGCCTGTCCGTTTCCGACAGGGAGAGAATAAGGTGCATCTGTAAGACTGAAAAGCATGTAGGCCTTTAATAAAATAAATTACAAATGCAACACAAAGAAAACAGCACAAAAGAACCAATAGTCTTGAGGCGACCTCATGAACTCATGCACTCCCACCGAATCGTGACAGTCTTTTTTTTCCACAGACGCATGTTAAATACTCCAATAGTGTAATATATGGTATGAAACTGTTGGTATTTCTAATAAATATGGAATAATCCACTGTAATAGACACATGTTGATGTCGTTTGATCGGAACGAAACACAAAATAAAAACATCGGAGATATTATTTCCGGGGATTTCCTATAAGCTGCGCTAGTCGTAGAAAATAAAAAGACACGAGCTCTATCTCTAGAACTTACCAAGGAGAACCCTCATGCATACTGCTAAAGTGACGCGACAAGCTTGCTCAAATAACCAACAGCACGAAAGCGATTTGGTTTTTAGTGCAAACACAACTGGCTGGCTTCAGCTTCTTAATAAAAACAAGCTCACCGAGAAGATTATACATGAAGGCACATACTTACGCTTCCTCTAACACATATCGAGACGGACTGCAACACCTTTCAACAACACCATCACCACCACGAAGCGGGAAAGCCACTATATTTCCAAAGACCATCAGCACGTATGATTGCTAGAAGTTATTATATACCCATCACCTATTGTTAAGAGACGCTTGGATGTGATGATTGTGTGTGTGTGTGTGTGTGTGTGTTTAAAGTCTCTGACTGATGAAACAATGACGAAACATCCTTCGTTTATAACGTCCCAGAAACACGGTCAACTAAATCGATGGTTATGATGTCATAAGCTGTAAGTATATGTTTGTACTCGGTTTCCGACTCTTGGAATATTTCATTAGTGTTTGTTGAACACCACAGAATTAAAAATGATTTTAAAAAGGCGTGTTTCTGGGACAGCCTGCCGCCTTCGCTTTTCCTCAGAGCTTGTAGGAAACAAATAGTACAAATGATTGTTCAATCACAAGAGGAAACAGGAAGCATACAAGTGAATGTACCTAAAACTACCCAGCAAGCACTATTTTGTGTGTTAAATAGACGTCTAATAGACATCTGAACATAGATGTTTGGCTGAAACAAGGCTTAAAATTGGGGTTGGTAGTGAAAATCTAATAGACGGGTCTAAAATACACTAGTGAGGGACATTTTTGAACTATTTGAAGAGATATTTATTATCTCTAGCTTCTAATTGGCAAGTATTTAAAAACAATTCGGGGTGTGGTGTTTCATTTTTGTGTTTTGAGCAGTAATATGTGTGTCCTTTTACCAATAATGTGCCATTTTAGGACACATGTATATTACACACAGACATATGTATGTAAATGATGATAGCTTTTCTAAAAATGTATGCTACTAATAGTTCAATTCCAGTTTTTTTGCTATCAAATTTGTCAAAAATCTTACATTTTTTTTCATTTGTTTTTAGCTCAAGAACCATTGGACTAGATATCAAATAGTCAGGAATTAATGACCACACTATTTGATGACCTTATTTATTTTTGTGTTAGAGGCTACTGTTTACATTGCAATATGCTAATTATCTACTGTTTTTAAATGTAAACACACACTTGACAAATATGAGTGATTGCGTCTCGCTTTCTTCCAGCGTCCTATTTTTAAAATGTCATGTCAACGAATATAAAATTTCACACTCAGCGCCACTCATCAATATCAATTCCAAAGCAGTGGACCAATCAGCATCAAGTGTTGTGAGTTTCTGTTTACAAGTTGGAATGACAATGGTTTTTATTTGACCTCTAACATGTTAACGTCAAATAAAACGGCTGTCATGCCAACTTGTAAACACAAATTCACAATACTTACTCCGCCTCTGAGTTCTTCTGATTGATTCACTGCTTTGGAACTGATATTGATGAGCGGCACTGAGTGTTAAAGTTTCAATTCTTTAGATCTTTTTTGGACCATCAGTAGGGGCTACTGTTTTCATTCAAATATGCTAATTTTCCATTGTTTTTAAATGTAAACACACACTTGACAGACATGAGTGTTTTTTCAGTGCCACATTTTTAAAATGCCATGTCAAGTTAAAAGATTTGAACATTTTACACCGAGCACCACTTATCAATATCAGTTCCAAAGCAGTGGACCAATCAGAACAACAAAGAGGCGGGGCAAGTGTTCTGAGTTTCTGTTTATGAATAGGCATGACAACTCTTTTATTTAACCTCAACCATGCCGATGCCAAATAAAACAGCTGTCACGCCAACTTGTAAACAGAAACTCACAACACTTGCCTCGCCTCACAGTTCTTCTGATTGGTCCACTGCTTTGAAACTGATATTGATGAGTGGCGCTGAGTGTAAAATGTTAAATTCTTTAACATTTAAAAAGTGTGGCGATAAAAAAAAAAACCCACTTAAAAACATGCCGACCCCAGAATAATAAAGAGACTAAGCCGAAAAGCAAATGAATGAATGAACACTTAAAAACAATAGAATATAAGCACATTGGAACTGGTGTTGAATTCGTTTTTTCACAGAGATGCACTCTGTGTGAATGGCATCAATTCGATTTTACAGACAGCTCAAATTTAGCCTTGATTTAGCCAAAACGTCTATGTTTAGATGTCTGTGAGTTGTCTATTAAGTACAAAATCTCTTAGCGAGCGGATGTCTTATACGTACTTTTTAAAACAGTATATATTCCAACCTTACAGCCTCGGCATCCTCACACATCTTGTATCGGTATGAACAAATAACGCAAAACACAAATTTTCAAGACACTTTAAGAGCACAGAAAGCTTTTGGCGTTGTACGCGGTTGGTTCACCTTCATGTTTAAGTGTTCTATTGCTATTTATCGAAGAAGACCAAGAATAATTTTAGTGCAAAGATTCTTTTCTGGCTTGATAAGTGGTATTTGGGTTTAGGTCAACGAGGATTGCTACAGGGATCAACTGTGGGTCGAGCTCAGTGGTTTCTCTCAGGTGTTTTGTTATCTGAAGTGGTTCGTCTTTTGACATTTTAGGATTTGTAATGGTATTCTTTTTTGGGGGGAAATAAATTAGACAACTATAGTATCAGGGTCAATAAATGGAGATTTTTTTCCCTAACAAAATTGGCTCAAGTAAATTTTAGGAACAGTTGAGTGTAGACAATCCTGTTTAGCTGAAAAAACTGGATGTGTTGGGTGTAAAAGTCATGTATGCTGTGCTGCTTTGTGTTCATGAAAGCCCTATATAAATCAAATCACCAAATTTGACTTGGCTTGACTGGTGTCTTACAAATAATTTTCCAAAAAATGTCTCACAAATTGTTCAAAGTTCATTCTAGTCCAGTGTTTGACATAAAAATAAAACAAGATGGCCTCGTACGCACATTAAAAACCTTATTCTATATCTCTAAACAGCAGGTATCGTGAAGCAATATTTTTTTTACGTTTTTTTTTTCATGACAATAATAGAAAGTGGATTTCAACACGAATGCGGATTTCATTTTTTAAGGTCGCTTGAATACTGTAGGATGTTTTTTAATACCTTTACTACAACAGCTCAACTGAGTTCACTCTCAGTCTGAATATTTCAATATGAACAAAGCGAAAAGATTATGAAGTTGGTGAAAATAAATTATGTGCTAGTGCAAGAATAAAACAAGGCTTAAGATATGGCTTTAAACTGTGAAAATACCAAATCTTTTTTGAAAACATTGATTTGTAAGTCCGCTAGGTTCTAACGTGATCTGTTTATAGCACAAAACAATACGTCTTCCTAATGCATATCTACACCTACTGAGCTAAATAAGCTATTAAAGTATCCCATGGCATATTACTAAATGATCTATCCGTCAAGGGGTAAAATGCTACGATGATATAAGCATTTCCATCCAAATGTTCACATTACACATTTATTATTATTATTTTTACATTGATTATATGATATCACAATATGTTACAGTGAGAAATGGGAATTTGGTCCTTGAAGGTAAAACGGTGGTGCATTACTCTTGTGTGTTTCCAAAGAGTTTCTTATTGAATTTATGGAGAACGTGTTATAGAGCGGTTCAACTTTTGAACGCTTTAAAAGAAAAGAAATTGGTCCAAATAACAAGTAAATTTTAACATCCATTGCACAAAAGCAGAGCCGCTGAAGTAAAAAAGTAAAGTAGAAGAAAAACAGCACATCAGTTTATCTTACTTGATGTGTGCTTGATGTTGCTGAAGCTAATAACATTGAGCAAATAATTAACTACTTAACTAATTATTACTTAATTAAAATAGTTGAAACAACTCAATCCTTATTTTTTTTTTGGGGCAAATTTAATTGTTTTATGTTTGAGCCACTTAAATTTGTAAAAACGATTAAGTTAATTTAGGGTGTACTCACACTAGGTTATCAGAACCATGCTCGGGTGCACTTCCCGGTTCGTTTGTGAGTGCTCCGAATCGGGTCCAGGCGAAGTTCAGTTGGCATAAATGTTTTGAAAGTGCACTACCAGGGAGCAATTGTCAGTATGAAGATCGCTAAAACTGAACTGTAAACATATTTTGAAAGCAAAATACACAGGAGATGACTTTAAAGCTTTTTAAAAAATAATTTAAAGTTCAAATTTTAGAATGTTCTAAATGAATAGGGCATAAGGGGGATAACTGGGAATAGAACACAGCTAGGACCTATGTTTCTAACTACAGCTGTAGAGGTGTAGTTGCAAGTGCACAAGTTTGCAATGCAGTTTGCGAATGTTCGTTGGAACGACAGATTTGTAAAATGTTCGGACTACGGAACTTGCAACCTTAGTTGGCTAACGATGGTTTTTGGAAATACATCCCAGAGCGCGATGATTGTTATGTGAGTGTAAAGCCCGCCTGAGAGCAAAATTGAAGCCGCGACGTCACTTTTAAGGGACTGTTTCATATAGATTTATTAATCATTCTTACTGTTCAATGAACGTGAGCTTTCACAGTTTATTAAAGATGCAAAGCAATCACTGCACATCAGCTGCCACCTTTAGCAAACCTCTGAATAAGTGCAGCACGATGACTTTTATAACTATTTATGAGCGTCAAAAGTAGTGAATCTGTTTAGCAAAAAATTTGACTGTGTGTCACTGCATCCCAAATGACTTAAAATAATACAAAACATTATAACTAAAGCAATCTCTATTGTATTGAGGTCTTTTCACATCAACGATGACATAACCGTGCTCCTGCTCGGAAGGTAAAATTCCAGTGCAGGCCGAGGAGGGGACAATCGCGCCCCGGCACGTTTCAATGCAACTGTGCCTAGTGTGAGTACACCCTTAACCGATTTGTGTTGGGACAACATGAAGAAATTGTGTGAAACCCAACATTATTTTTTACAGTGTATTGGAAATACGTAACTTTTGAGGCTAGGGTTAGGGGTGTTTTTATTTCTTTTAAATCATACGTTTTCATAAGAATTAGACCCTTTTAAATGCGTAAAATAGTTACGTTTCCTCGTTAGATTAGGCTTAAAGTTTCCCAAAACCTTTTAAAACAAAAAACGAAATTACTAATAATTAATTATTAATCTCTGATACACGCAATAATAAACTATCAAGTGGCCCCAAACATCAATGTTTACAAGAGTATTGATGACTTTCGATATTAAAATCGATGTTTTAACGATGACAGAAATAAAGTCTAGGGCTTTCATAGTATTGTGTGTGTGTGTGTTTGTCATGTTTGGTTTTGCTCATGCTAAATAGTTCAAGGGAATAAATGAATGTGTTAAAATATACATTATAAAACAAGAACTCAGGAGCGTTTAAGGGTGCGATGATTGCTCAAATCTACATTAAACTCGGTACTTGAATGTTTAAACATTATTAGTGCGTAAATCAACAAGTGTGTAAGCAGTTAAACGTCTTTAATTGTATGTTGAATAAATGGAGGAAATTGAAACAAGCGTCTAGTAATAAATTAATACGGAAATCAAACCAAGCTGTTAACCTTTGGAATGGACACTTATTCAGGATGATAATTTCGATATTTGCTCTGCTGTGGAACTGAAATCCTATTTTTGATCAACTCTGTGAAGCATTTATTGAAACAGGCTCATTTTGAGAGGTATTGCTAAAGAGTTAAGCGTATTGTCTGTGTATCTATTTGTTTGCTACACCAATCTGTAGTGTAGTCACTAGTTGTGTATCTGCAAGAAAGGAAAACAAATATGTAAATTTGCCTAGTTTACAGTCGATGGTAATTGAAAGTGTAGCGGAAGTTTCTACCAACAAAAAAGTCATCAATATCAATTCCAAAGCAGTGAACCAATCAGAATCAAGTGTTGTGAGTTTCTGTTTACAAGTTGGAATGACAACGGTTTTATTTAATCTTTAACATGTTAACGACAAATAAAACAGCTGTTATGCCAACTTGTAAACACAAACTCTCAACACTTGCCCCGCCTCTGAGTTCTTCTGATTGGTTCACTGCTTTGGAACTGATATTGATGAGTGGCGCTGAGTGTAAAATTCTTTCACTAATCTGTATTCACTAGTTGTATATCTGCAAGAAAGGAAATCGAATATGTTAATTTGCTTAGTTTATGGTCAACGGTAACTGAAAGTGTAGTGGTAAGAAGTTTCACAAAAAAAGAAGAAAAACAAGTCTGTAGTCGGTACTGTTAATGAATGTCAGGAAAGAAGGGCTGAAATCGACTCAATAAATCAACACGTCTCGTCATATCCTCCTGTGAAATGATCTTCTGTTTCTGAACGTCATTGTACCGAACCACCCACAGATTTGTATCATCTTTTCCACAAACAGTCTGCTGGACTTAATGCAGAAGTCAAATTGTGCAGCGATATTGGTCTTAGAAATGGAAAAAGCCAGCGTAAACCCATCTCAAATCACCAGTAACACCCGGGATTCAATCAAAATATGCAACAAGAACGCCTTAAATTCCAGTTTATGTTTTTATTATTTGTTTTTAAACTTAAAAATTCAAAACAGAAGTAATGAAGCAAACGCATGAGAAAATGGAATGAAATTTCAAAAGTATACAAAGTCGGAGGAGCAAAAAATATGTTAGACATATTATTCATTCATTTTCCTTCGGCCTGGTCTCTTTATCAGGAGTCGCCACAGCGGAATGAACCGCCAATTTATCCAGCATATATTTTGCACAGCGGATGCCCCTCCAGCTGCAACCCAGTACTGGGAAATACCCAAACACTCTCACATTCACACACGCACTCATACACTACGGCCAATTAAGTTTATTCAATACACCCATAGCACATGTGTTTGGACTGTGGGGGAAACCAGAGCGCCCAGAGGAAACCCGGAGATCATGCAAACTCCACACAGAAATGCCAACTGACCCAGTCGGGACTCGAACCAGCGACTTTTTTACTGTGAGGTGACAGTGCTAACAACTGAGCCACCATACCACCAACTACATTTTGTATTTTTTTATAGTTCTCGATTTTTCCTCGTTATTAAATTTTTATTTTAATATTTTTCACGACATTAATTGGGGTGCACTAGTTTCTGCACCATGATCTTAAGCTCTTTTGTTAGATTAGTTCCTGATTTGGCTTTAAAGCTGACTAATAATGTATATATGCAAATTTCTTATAACACCTTATTAAAAGTATCAATTAATTAAGAGAGATCGTTAAGGGGTCTCAGCAGCCAGAGAACATCATAAGACGTTTAATATTACGTTAGATTTAGGTTGTGACATAAGGTGACCAAAATTCAATGTCTAGCCAGTGTCTAAGGACAACGTTATTTTGAAGTCCAATAACAACGTCAAATGATGTTGCTATTTGGTTGATTTTAGGTTGTTAGAAAGTGACCAAAATCCAACGTCGAGCCAACATCTTAAACCAACGTCATATTGACCTCAAATAATGACATTTATTTGTCAGGTATGGCACCCAAAATCCAACGTCTAATAGACGTCATAGTGGTAACGTCCAAACAACATCAAGCTGTAACATCATTAGGCGTTGATATTTGGTTGATTTTAGGTTAGGCATTGACGTCAGCCTGACGTTACGTTCAGACCTCAACGCGATTTTAATTTCCAAACAAAATGCAACGTCCCCACGACACTGGCAAACAACATCAATCTGACGGCATGTTGATGTCCTGTGCCTGCAGGGGTGTACTCATTTATGCTAGGCACTTATTTTTTGAAAAAATGCATCTAATCAGAGGAAAATTAAGATATTTTTCATCTGATATAAAATATAGGAAAAATAATGCATTCAAAAACTATTCATTATCACAACACTATTTGGCGGTTCACTCTGCTGTGGTGACCCCGGATTAATAAAGGGACAAAGCCGAAAAGAAAATGAAGGAATGAACATTATGGCCAGGCACTGTAGTAGACTGTATAAATATATGTGTAAATTAGCAGTTTTCTGTATTTTGTGATTAATATGTATTTATGGTTTTGAATTGCATTATGGGACCTTGATCTTTCTTCCAACAAGGTTTAACCTTGAAAATGTTTGAAAAAGTGACTTTTATGGACATTTTTAATAGTTTAAAGTGATTTATTTTCTGGGTTGGTGTTGCATAATACTCTAAAAAACCTTCTAAAAATGCCAGTTCGTTTTCTGCTATTTTACAGACTTATTTCTCTGTATTGACCATTTTAAGGGATGTAAACAAAAACAATGGTCCCAATGTAGTTACTGTTTTACATTTTTTAAATCTGTAGCTTCCAAGAATCCAAAAAGAGCCACATATTGATAAATAACGTTATAAGATCTGTTTTAACATTAAGTTATGATTGAATTGCCTCTTGATACAGTTATAAAATAGTTTGATAACAAGCAGGAAATGTACACAGGCTATTGACATGACCACTTTGAAATGATCTACATTATTTCTTATACATTATATTACTTCAAACTACTAAAATGTCAATAAAAAGTCAACTGCAGAGTTAAATTTAGCGTCAAAAGTTGACAAAGCAGAGATCAACATCCCACAATGCAATTCACAACCATAATTAAACAGAAAACACAAAATACGTTTGAGTAACTTTTTTTTTTTTACAGCATAGCAGGAAAAACCCTCCAAAACACTGTTATTGGTGATTTGAGACGGCACGAACCAAACTCGACAAACAGACTGAATCACTTCTCTGCGTACAGAGGTTGTGAACGATGGAGAAAAAGCCCCCCCAATACAAAGAGTCACCAGTCCTCGCATCACAGCCCAGCACAAGCAGCACCATCTGTCCCTCGATCCACAGGAACTTAAATACAATCCAACAATTTTGGCCTTTTAGCAAACTGTGGGTGTCCAATCCAAATCCCAAGAAAACGAAACTCTCAACATGCAAAGAGAAAAGCACGCTGGTGTTTTCCGGTTTAAAAGAAGAAAAAAAAAATCATGCATGTCACTTGTGTAGTCGGCGTTATTATTAAAAGTGTGATTAGAAACTGCGGTATCTACTGTATATATATATGTATCTATATATATACACACACACACACAAATATATATGTATATATATATATATATGTATATTCAATCTAAAGATATTTTACGTCTGCTTGCTTCTCCTGTTAAAATCTGTATTGTGTTTTGTCCAGTAAATATATACGCTTCTGAAAAAACGAACGAACAAACGAACAAACTCTGTAGTCATAAATAGAGTAAATGCTTTTGTCTTTGGATTTGAGCCTATGATACAAGCGAGAAGAATATCATATAATCAATAGTGAATACCATTCAGTGCTGTAACGCGGAAAGAGAAGTGTGTAATCACGAGCATGCGTACATATCTAAGCTCTGGCGGAGGAAAAACTGAAAAGGAACATAAAATTTTGGTATCGAACGTATGATATGGTCGTCTAGTGACTACAAAACAACGAAACGGTATTCGTTTTCTGTTATATTCCTCGAAAAACACACTTTCGACTTGTGATTTTTTGCAATCTAACGCTAAAAAACCTCACCCTCAGACAGCAAAAGCTTATCACGGAACAACAATGACCTCTTTTTCACATAAAACCATCGCAATATTGATTACGGTGTACACGATATCATGTCGATTATGTATAACAACAATTGCTCAAAAAGCATATTAACATCTCTGAAAGGAAAGACGTCATCATCTCAAGCAAATTCAGCATCTGTAGGAAAGAAGAGAGGAAGAATAGAGTAGGAAGAACGTTTTTTTTCTCGTTTTTTTTTTTCGTTCGCATACATAAACGTCGAATAAACTGCATACTGAAAATGCAGACATTTTCAACAGGGCATTAAAAATACGCAACTTATAAAATTCTAAAGGCAGGTTGGAAAAATAGGAAATTAAAACATATGCATTATTATTTTTATTATTATTATTATTATTTATTAATTTTGACAGGGGCACTTTGGACACAATATAGCATTGTATATTGTAATATAAAACAAGCTTCATTTTGGTGATTTCAGGGGTTAAAACACAATAAAACACCCTTACTTATTAGTGGTCCTTCAAATGTTTTCTTTTTTTTCTTTTTGCGTGACCATTCGGATCTATTTTGTAATTATTATTGCTGGTAGTCCTCATACTTGCCTCATAGAGGGATCTGTCAATGTGTATATATGTGTGTGTGTGTCGTTTTTCAGGCAGTGATTGTTTCGTTTTTTACGGTTTTGTGAAGTATTATTATTACAGAATAAAAATAACAGTATTATTGTGAGCTTTATTAAGCTTGGATCTGTAAGAAAGAGGCACTTCATCATTTAGTTTTTTTTTCTTCTACAAAGGAGAGGCATTGTAAAACTCCACGTGTACAGTGTTAGGTGTTGTTTTGGTTACAGTACGATCTGTTGTAGATGCTGATGAAGACATGGATACTTTATCTCGTTTTGGAATTGTTCTGACCGTCGTGTTGGTTAGATTAAGTTGTTGTTTTGTTAGAAGAAAATAAAAACTGCGAGATGAACGATTTCAATGCGTCTGACTGTTTTTCGAAATGGAGATGAGTTGCAGTTTTTACTTTGAAAAAATCCAGATTTATTACAGGATGCGCAGTATCTTTGTGTATGTTATGAAAAAGCTTAGTCTCTGAGCGTACGATAAAACCAGTCATTCAACTCTGTTAAGCGAGCAAAAACAACAAGAAAAGATTGCTCATACATAAATATCCAACATAGGCGCATTTTGAAAACATAGCTCTATATACATTTCTGGAGATCACGAATTATGTAGCCTGAAGTACATTTCGTCCCTAATATTGAACACTAGGGGGCGGTATGACGCCGTTCCTTTTCTCGCTTACAAGCTGAGTGCTTATGGACAGCTTTTCGATGTTTGTACTAGTTTGTACAGTAGCTGGACACGCACCTTGGCAGACTTGCAGAGTGTCGTTGACCGCTCTTGTGAAGAACGGGTAAGACAAAAACAAAAGCTAAAAAATAAACAAGTAAATAACAAGGTGAAAATGTGGTAAAATTTAAAAACATGGTAAAAATCAAGTCGCGAGGGCTTTTCTTTATTTGGATTGCTTTTGAAAACACTATTGGTTGGGTTTTGGGAAGTGGGTGATTGGGTCAATCGGTGCTTTTGAAAACACTATTGTTTGGGTTTTGGGAGGTGGGTGATTGAGTCAATCAGTGCTTTTGAAAACACTATTGTTTGGGTTTAGAAAAGAAGAAGCGTGAGGGGATCAGTTGATCTGTCAGTCGGCAGCGCCCTCTGGTTGATTTACATTAGAACAGCAGGCACGAATGCCAATCACGAGAGAAATTTGAGATCTAAAAAGCGTACACAGCGCCCTCTGGTGGATTTACATGAGAACAGCAGGCGGGATTGGCACTTGCAAGAGAAATTTGAGTCCTAAAAAGCGTACACAGCGCTCTCTGATGGATTTACGAGAGAACAGCTGGCGCAAATGCCACTCATGAGAAAAATTTGAGATTTAAAAAGCATGCACAGCGCCCTCTGTTAGATTTACGTGAGAACAGCATGCGCGAATGCCAATCGCGAGAAAAATTTCAGATCTAAAAATCATACACAGCGCCCTTTGGTGGATTTACGTGAGAACAGCATGCGCGAATGACCCTCGCGAGGGAAATTTAACATCTAAAAAGCATACACGGCGCCCTTTGGTGGATTTGCGTGAGAACAGCAGATGCAAATGACACTCGCAAGAGAACTTTGTGATCTAAAAAGTATACACAGCGCCCTCTGGTGGATTCGTGAAAAACAGAAATGGCAAAATACGTATACTTGACGCTCTCCAGAAATGTATACTGGGGTATGTAATTAAAATGAGCCTGGGTTGTAAATATAAATGATGTTTTTTTCCAACGTTTTTTTTTTCTGTGCCCACAAGCCTATACTCTAGGAATAGATATTTTTTTTCTTTATAAATTAAGAATTAAAAAAATGTACCTTTGTTAAAAAGCAAGGAGAAAAGGTGGTAGTCCTACGACAAAAAAACCCAACTTACTCTAATAGCGAAGAGAATGCTGTATCTATACTGTACACTGAAGAAAAATTAATATGTATTGTAAAATTACCATTCTGAAGCAGAATCAAAAATAAAAGCTACTCTACATGTAAATATATACTGTACGTAATGTAAAAAGTCTATCTGAACTACCCATAGAAGTGATCGTCATAGTGCTTTTGAAGAACCCACAAGAAACGCCGTCCCGTCTAGATGCAATGGATAGTAGACTATGACACTGAAGCTTCTGAATTGTGTCTAAACATTATCTTCGTGCAGATTTTTTGTACACTTTCACAAACTACACAATTTTGGCTAAACGAAGTCTCTGTGAAATAAAACTCTTTATTTTTTTCTTCGTCTTCTCCATTGTAGTTGCTGTTTTTCCTTTTTACATATGAACAAACACAGAGTAACAGTAATATCGGACATTAAAGCCTCATAGCACTTCAACACGAGCGAGATGAGACGGCTTTCGGATATGAAGCCTGATACTAGAACCGGTGATGCTGTGGCGCAAAATGCGTGGTTATGAATCCATACCAAGATGAAGAACAGAAATTAGCAATTTGCATGTAGCTATTCGCGTGTGTCCTTCATAACCATCACCAGACAACTGTCCAATACTGTATTGCAAGGTCGCTTTTTTTTTTTCTTTCTCTGCCCTTCTCTTAAATATATATCCCTTGTGTAGAATAAACTGCAACAGCACCGTCACAAGCAATAGTGCATTTGGTTGCTTGATGCAAACATGATTAAGGCTATCTGTAAAGACACAGCTGATGGCCAATGTAGCTAGTTTTTTTTTTGGTTTACCCCCTCCCAAATTAATAATATTATATTGAGTGAACCATTCGGAAGTGATGTTGATTTATCTGCTCTCATTAGGTGCTTGAAATGCTAATGTTGACTTCAAAGTTCTGCCTCGAAATGCTATAAAATATCATGCACATCTTGTCAGTGAAACATGGTTCTGTGATTAGCAGTAAACCTCCTCCAAAGGCCAGGGGGCGCTCTTGTGTGAAAACTCTGAACACCCATGAAGAAAAAACCCAGGAAATCCCAGAGTGTTTCATATAGACAAGATTTACCTGCTTACTTTGAGTCTGTGTGACGAATAATCAGAATGTCACAGAAGGATTCATTTCAAACGCTAGACTGAAGTTATGAAGTGAGTTCGGAGTAAAAAACGTTATTAAATGTGGCCATTTTACATGCTTTCAGATGTAGCAGCATTTATAATACATAATATCATTGCCATTATCACAGGAATTAATTCAATTCAAAGCGCTTTTACAAAGTAGATTGTGTCAAAGCAGCTGAACATAGAAGTTCTAGTGAATTGAGGCTGTGCAGTTCAGTTTTCAGAGTTGAAGTTCAGTTCAGTGTGGTTTAATTTTCACTGCGACCAAACACTTGCATCGATGCGCAACTCTGCAAGTCCCACACCTAGCAAGAAAGTGGCAACAGTGGTGAGGAACAAACTTCACGGATTAACGAAAGTGAAGGAAAGAAACCTGATTATTTTAATTTTATTAGCGGCCAATTAAAATATCTGATATTTTGAATAGGATTTTGCACAGCTTGTCAGTAATCTATGACTCTTTAGTAAATGCTGCTTCATTAGAAAAAATGTGCTGGAGATTTACTAGAACCGGCTTTACTGACAAAGGGGCCGTTCGCATATCATTTCATTGAAAACGCAATCTGCGTAGATTTTTTTCGCAAATTTCAATGCTCTTCAGACTGTTCACAGCTTCAACATCCCTTGCTGTTGCTATATATAAAAGTATTATTTATGGAGAAAATGTCAATTGGTTTTTGGGGTGCTCAGCACTTGTGTGACGTATTTACTGAAGTGTGATCATTTTGAGGGATGTAGACCAAAACAATGGACCCAACGTATTTCCTGTATACATTTTTAATTTCTGTAGCTTCCGAGAATCCAAAAAGAGCCACACATTGATAAATAATGTTATGAGATCTGATTTCACATTAAGTTATGATTGAATTGCCTCTTGTTATAGTTTTGAAATAGTATAACCAGCAAAAAATGCCCAAGAGCCACTGACATCCCCACATTGAAATGGTCTATATTCCATGCAAGTGTGAAATTTAGTTTGCTCTTAGTCACATGACATGAGGTGCACTTGCAAAAATTGGGATGTTTTCAGCTTCCTGTGGTGTAGGTGCACCTGTAAAAGGTGAATGCATCACACCACGGAATGAACCGCCAACTACTCTGGCATATGTTTTACACAGTGGATGCCCTTCCAGCTGGAATCCCCCAGCAAACAATGGTGTGTTTAATAGAGGCCTAATAGACATCTAAACATAGACAGCTTGGCTAAACTTGGGCTGTAATTAAAAATCTAATAGACATCTAAGAATACCCTAAAACTAGACTAGTCGTCAATTAGACAGTCTTTATGTGTAGTCATTCATTTCTGTTTATTTGATGACTAGTCTAGTTTTAGCCTATTCTTAGACGTCTCACTAACAGCCCAAATTTAGCCTTGTTTTAGCCAAGACGACAATATTTGGACGTCTATTAGACATCCATTAGGCTTCTTTTAAAAACAAGAAATGCTTGCTGGGCCGGCACTGGGGAAAACAACGAACGTGAGCACACAAATGATATACGACCGGCCCCAAGATGTGCATGAAAAATGGCTTCCGATGAACTCTGACCCCAAATTTGGGAATTGATCCTTAATTTAAATCCAGCAAAACTTTATATCATAGGTCTCAACCTGGATTCATGGAGCTGCAGCTCTGCAGTTTTGCTCCAACCTTAATCAAGGTGTTCAAGACTACTAGACTATTAAGCAGGTGTGAGTTGGAGGTGGTTGGTTGTAAACTATGCAGAGCGGCGGCCCTCCAGGAATTGAGTTTGAGAGCAATGCTCTAAATGGATAAAACTGGGTTCAACCGAACCGCCACCATCACCAAAAAATCATCCAAAAGTAACCAACAGAGCATTCGCTCCTCGACTACTCCAAAGGTTAGGCCAAATTGTAGCACCACATGCAGATCCCCCCTAAAAAAAAAAACCCAAAATAAAATAAACAGATCTGAAAGTTGGTTCAAAGTGATCAACAAAAACGCATATGCTAGTCCAAGGAACTCCTCGGACCGACACAAGCTTTTTCAGCATAATCGATTAAAATAGTTTGGTCTCGAAGCTCTGCAGAAGGATATTCAACAGGCGCGTTTTGCAGATCACAGATCTAACCACTCTGACTTCAAGAGAGGGCCTTAACAGCATCATGTTCCTGGTGTTGCTAATCGCAGGGAATATAGCGATGATTGTTCTCGAGAAGGTCACCGAATGCACTCTAAGTATGTAAAAGAACGTGTTGTCACTGTTGCCGTACCTGTACTGCATATTGCAAAGGAAGCCCTACAGTTCAGGCGTCACGAATTGTACAGCACACACATAGAGAGACATACCAGAGGAATATACGCACACGCACAAACACACATGCTCATACAAACACATACGCGAATGTGCTCGATCCCTAGACAGCACTAAAAAGCTTTGCACAACGACCCTCTCGTAGAAACGTACTTGTTCTAAAAGACATTTATCATATATTGAGGCACACACTACAATTCTTTTTTGTGGTTTTGTGATTTTTTTATGGATTTTTTTGTCTTATTTCTTAGTTTTTTTTTGTGTATTTTAAAAGTTTGGTATGAATGAGAAGAAAGCCGAGCGTTCGCTTGGATGAGTTTTAACTGCACTGGGTTGGTGTGGGGATGGGGGGGGGGAAGGGATGGAAGTGGTGTAAGCGATACATCGTTAGGATCTGACCAGCTCACAATGGTTTAAATATAAATAAAGACGAAGCTTGCATAAACAGCACAAAGTAAATACAATAGCAAGTGATGATAACAAAGCCGAAGAAAAACTGAATCGTCTAATCCGAAATAAAGCTACTCAAACACAAGTGAACTATAGTAGAACCAAATATTTGATAAAAAAAAAATGATTATCTCTAAAAACTAGAACATCTCTGGTAACAGTAGTGCACTTATTGGTTTAAGCAGTGCAACATATATGCAAGAAAACAATGCAGTCCTCTTATCAAGCTTTTAAGAAAAGATATTTCCTTTATAAACAATGACGAAAAATAAAACAGAAGAAAAAAAATTATAGAATTTAATTTCTTAAGTAAAACAATTCAACGTTTAAGCACAGGATCTCGAAGTAAAATGTGCAAAGTAGCACTGTTTTTTTTATTTTGAAACGGCAACTTACGCGACCCAATAAAAGTCTGGATAAATTGCCATTGATACATTTTGTCATCGTCTTCGAAGGTCTATCGACCTAAACGAGCGAGCAAAATTGCCAGATTGCAGTTGCACGGCAGATGAGTCTTTATAATATCCATAAAATACGTGTATAACAAAGCCAAATATGAACACAGAGCTTCTGAGTGACGTAACACCAAAAAAACACAACCCTCTTAACTCACTTCCAAAGTACACACACACACAATGTCTAGATATCAGTACAGTTGGGAATGTTTCTTATTGTTCGGAGAGTCTGTGGTATATTAAAGTTGAGTGACCGTGTTGCTTTTATTATGGTTCTGATTGTTTTCTGTTGCCTATTATCTGTCCCCTTCCTTCTCTCCTGCCCCGCATGTATCTCCTGCCAGGCGGACAGCCCAACAAAAACGGCTGTTTGAGCCACTAGGTGGAGCTTTAGGAACAGGAGTAGTGCATTTGTGTCGCTCCACCGGCCCAAACAACTGAGTCATAGTAGTCGGCGCTAACAGGAAATACATCATCTCTATGCGTTTATTTCTGCCTGGTTGACTTTTGATCTAATCTAGCCCATGGCTCCAGATAGCTTAACATAGGTTCGCATGTTCACTGAGAATCATATCCACTCCAATGTTGGATTCTACAGCTGATAACAGTCTCAAAGTGAGCACGTGAGGAGCAGCAGTTGACTTGGATTCTGGGCCTGTTTGCATACGGAAATCTGCCATTTTCCTTTTGTTTTTTTTTTTGTTTGTTTGTTTGGTTGAAAAAACAGAACCATGGAGCGAATGAAACGTTTTGAAGCGGAAGAACTAACAGTCGTCTTCTAAGTGGCAGTGTATGCAAAACCAATTGGAAATTATTAACGGCATTCAAAGTGTTTTTGCTCGAATACTGTCTGAATTTTTCTGTAAACTTGACCTGAACCGTCGAAAAAAGAGGGTGGCGGGAGAAAAGGAAAAACGTCATAATAATCATAATAGTCATTCATTCAGCAAGCCACTCAAATATTCCCATTTTAGTACAGTTAGTAAAACTGGCTTGTACCTCGACAACATCATCATAATCCCTCAATGCCATAATAATAAATAAAAACCCAGTGTCAAATCGAACAACTCTCCTATTCTTATCGCACGTAAAAAGGCAAACATGTGACCATCGTTATTTTAGAATGAATCTAGAGCCAAAACTTCTTTTTTTTTTTTTTAGCTTTTTTTTTTCTTGGTTTAAATCTATACCACAGTAAGCTTGGACGCTTATAGTGTCCAATACGGTCTACATGGGAAAAGATCTACAAGTTTTAAAAAATTCACTGCAATGCTTATTCTTGTGCACACGCACGCCACATGCACAAATACACATACGTACAAAATACCTCTACCATATATAAGTGTGTATAAGTAGTTTGTGCGTGTGAGTGCATGCGTGGGTATGTGTATTTGTGTTTGCGTATGTCCGAGTGTGCGCGCGCATGTGAATTTTTTTTTTCTTGTGTGTTCTTTCGCAGGCCTTTCGGTAGTGTTCAACACATAAATCAGTATTTAAGGAAAGCATACATTTAGAGGCCAGTAGTATGGATCCAGCCAGTGGATCATTATCCAACTACTCAGCCTTAAGGCCACCATCTTTTTTTTTTATTCTTTAAGAATAGCAAGGACGAAAAAAAAAAGGAAAGAAAAAAAATTAAACGCTTCTTTTTTTTTTCTCTAAAAAACTTAATGTGCCAGTGTCTATACTCATTACTCTTCATGCCCCAATATAAGAAAAAAAAATCTAGTGCCGTTTTTCTTAATCATTTCATTCTTTTCATGTTTGCGTGAGTTTTTTTTTTCGTTTGTACTTATCCGTCGGAGACATGCTTGCGCATGTGGTCATTGAAGTGCTCGATTTGGTCAAACTTGACAGGGCACACGGAGCACATGTAGGTGGTCCCCTCCTGGCAGCTGGCTTCTGCGGCCACGCCCACTCCGGCGTTTCCGACTCCGCCCCCAGCCACGCCCCCTCCCACAGGCATGGCGAGAGCCACCACTCCGGCTCCCGGCTCCGGGACGGCCATCGGCACAGGGATGGACGCGGGGCCTCCGGCGCTCCCTGCGCCACTGACCCCGGAGACCCCAGAGACCCCGCTTCCGGTGCTGTGCAGGGCCATGTGGCGCTCCAACAGGGTCTTGTGAGAGAACTTTTTCTTGCAGATGTAGCACTCGTAGGACTTCTCTCCGCGGTGCAGGCGCATGTGGACGTTGAGCGAGCTCTTCTGGGTGAAGCGTTTGTTGCAGATGCTGCACTGGTACGCTCGGACGCCTGTATGCGTAACCATGTGTTTGATGAGATAATCCTTCAGCGAGAACGAACGCCAGCAGATACTGCACTGGTGTGGCTTTTCACCTGAAAGAGGACACAGAGCACACACTCCTTAGGATGGAAGTATTCAACAAAGTCTTTGCAGAAACCATTATCACACACACACACACACACACACACACACACACACACACACACACACACACACACACACACACACACACACACACACACACACACACACACACACACATCCTTATATTTATTTTGTCATAGATTCAGACAGCAGCAGGTGTATGTGCAGGTTACTTAAACCCAAAACTGAAAACGCTACCATCATTTACTTGTTCCAAACATGTTTAAATCTTTGTTAAACACAAAAGAAGATATTTTGAAGAATGTTGGAAACCTGTAACCCCCCACTATGGAAGTCAATGGTTACAGGTTTTCAGCATTCTTCAAAATATCTTCTTTAGTGTTTAACAGAAGACAGTATCTATGTCATACATCTGTAACATCATTAGACGTTGATATTTGGTTGTTTTTAGGTTGCGTTGGAAAGTGACCAAAATCCAACGCCTGTTCGATGTAGATATGGGTTCTGACCAGGGGCGTTGCTAGGGTCGAAAGGGATAAGCGGTTTAGCCCCAACCCCCTATATATATATGCATTTGTTACAAAGACCCCTGTTACATCATTTACATAGTATAGTGTACAATTTATTTTTGTAAACTTACTATATAAATGTATTTATTTTGATTGCACACTGCAAAAAAAGCTAGATTTTTGTGCTTGTTTCTAATATAAATATCTAAACATTCTTACATCAAGATGCATTTTCTAGACAAGCATAAAAATAGTCTTGTTTTAAGAAATATGTCAAAATTTTCTTTAAAAAACAAGCAAAATAGTCTGCCAATTGGGTGAGTAAATAATAGTTTCCTTTTGACATAAGATTACTTTGCTTACTCCTTTGGAATATTATTTTGCTTGTTTTATGAAAAATCTCACTTAATTTTGGCATATTATTTCTTAAAACAAGACATTACTTTTTGCTCATCTAGAAAATGCTTGATTTAAGAGTTTTTTTGATATTTGGACTACAAGATAAAAAAGGTATAAAAGCATTTTTTGCAGTGCAGGTCATTACATGTAATAAAAACAATATAATAATATTATATAATCATATTTACACACCTGAAATTTCACACATCTTTATTTTATTATTATTTTTATATTTATTTGAATAAATTTCACACATCTTTATTTTATTATTTTTAAATATTTATTTTAATACATTTCATACATCTTTATTTTATTATTTCTATTTTAATAAATTTCACACATCCTTATTTTATTATTTTTAAATATTTATTTTAATACATTTCATACATCTTTATTTTATTATTTTTATTTGAATAAATTTCACACATCCTTATTTTATTATTTTTAAATATTTATTTTAATACATTTCATACATCTTTATTTTATTATTTTTATTTGAATAAATTTCACACATCCTTATTTTATTATTTTTAAATATTTATTTTAACACATTTCATACATCTTTATTTTATTATTTTATTTTAATGAATTTCACACATCCTTATTTTATTATTTTTAAATATTTATTTTAACACATTTCATACATCTTTATTTTATTATTTTATTTTATTGAATTTCACCCATCCTCATTTTATTATTTTTAAATATTTATTTTAATAAATTTCACACATCTTTATTTTGTTATTTTTATTTTAATAAATTTCACACATCCTTATTTTTTTTTTGCCAGTATGTTTTTGTGCAATATTTAACATGCATTCAACATCGCAAATTATTTAGCTGAATTTGTATTGCACATTTTAAAAAAGATTGTTTCTGTCATATTCCTGCTTTTTAAAACATCTGGAACCTTCGCTGAAAAGTTGAACTTTGCAGGCTACTAATATTGCAAAATGTATTAATCTTAATTACTGAATTAATTAGTGCTGCGCGGTTGCCTAGCAACAGCAATGTAAAATTCTAAAATCTGTAAGCCCGGCACAGCCAACATACTGAAATTTTTCCTCATCAAGAACACATCTGATGTTTGCATTGATGATGACTATAAAACTAATCTAACATTAAGAGCTTGTAGTCTGAACACATTAGTTACAGAAGATTTGTGTGTGTGTGTACATCTCTTTAAAATTCAGAAATATTTGTATATATGTAGGGCAGCATGGTGACTCAGTGGTTAGCACTGTTGCCTCACAGCAAGAAGGTCTCTGGTTCGAGTCCCAGCTGGGCCAGTTGGCTTTTCAGTGTGGAGTTTGCATGTTCTTCCCGTGTTGGTGTGGGTTTTCTCCAGGTGCTCCTGTTTCCCCCACAGTCACATGCGTTATAGGTGAATCGGACAAACTAAATTGTACATAGTGTATAAGTGTGTGTGTGTGAATGAAAGAGTGTATGGGTGTTTTCCAGTACTGGGTTGCAGCTGGAAGGGCATCCGCAGCATAAAAACATATGCTGGATAAGTTGGCGGTTCATTCTGCTGTGGCGACCCCAGATTAATAAAGGGACTAAGCCAAAAAGAAAATGAATAAATGAATGAATAAATGAAGTTGGTGGTTCATGCTGCTGTGGCGACCCCAGATTAACGAAGGGACTAAGCCGAAAAGAAATTGATTGAATGAATGAATGAAGTTGGCGGTTCATTCAGCTGTGGCGACTCCTGATTAATAAAGGGACTAAGCCGAAAATGAATGAATGAGTGAATGAATGAAGTTGGCGGTTCATTCTGCTGTGGCGACCCCTGATTAATAAAGGGACTGAGTTGAAAAGAAATTGATTGAATGAATGAATGAATGAATGAATGAAGTTGGCGGTTCATTCAGCTGTGGCGACTCCTGATTAATAAAGGGACTAAGCTGAAAATGAATGAATGAGTGAATGAATAAAGTTGGCAGTTCATTCTGCTGTGGCGACCCCTGATTAATAAAGGGACTGAGTTGAAAAGAAATTGATTAAATGAATGAATGAATGAATGAATGAATGAAGTTGGCGGTTCATTCAGCTGTGGCGACTCCTGATTAATAAAGGGACTAAGCCGAAAATGAATGAATGAGTGAATGAATAAAGTTGGCGGTTCATTCTGCTGTGGCGACCCCTGATTAATAAAGGGACTGAGTTGAAAAGAAATTTATTGAATGAATGAATGAATGAATGAATGAAGTTGGCGGTTCATTCAGCTGTGGCGACTTCTGATTAATAAAGGGACTAAGCCGAAAAAGAATGAATTAATGAATGAATAAAGTTGGCGGTTCATTCTGCTGTGGCGACCCCTGATTAATAAAGGGACTGAGTTAAAAAGAAATTGAATGAATGAATGAAGTTGGCAGTTCATTCTGCTGTGGCAACCCCTAATTATTAAAGGCACTAAGCCGAAAAGAAAGTGAATGAATGAATGAAGTTGGCAGTTCACTCCGCTGTGGCAACCCCTGATAATTAAGGGACTAAGCTGAAGGAAAGTGAATGTATATATGTATTTTAAATATGTTATTAAATATATAAATCTAATAAAATACATGAATACAATTTTTAAAGTCATTTTCGTGGTCATTATTATTCCCAGTAATTACATTAAGCTTGTGAGGCAGACATTTCTGCTGGTATCCAAAAGAAAATGAATGTTTTTAGTGCTAATTAGACCAATTAATTAAATACATGTAACTAATGTATGTTGGTCTGCTGGTAATAAGTGCATACATTTACAGAACTTATGAAATACATTAGTTATCATTAAAAAGGAACATAAGCCAGAAAACTGAATTTATTTATAATGATCTGACTGAATGTAACTATACTGTAGCCACATCTGAATGCAGCTTTAAAGGAGGGATATCTTTCCATGATGGGAAACAAAGTCAGAACAGTTTTGGCTCAAGAAAAGGGTTCAGGATGTGATCTGATGATGATACACAGTTTGCAAAATCAGTTGAAAAAGGAGCAGCTTACTAGCGGGCACTGTCAGGCCAAGGTTACTTAAAGGGATAGTTCACTTAAATCTGAAAATTCTGTCATCATTTACTCACCATTTACTTCACCAAACATGTTTCAATTTCTTTCCTCTGTTGAACAAAAAAAGAAGAATAATGTAAAGAAAGCTGAAATCCTGTAACCATTGACTAAATGTTTGTTTTTCCTACTATGGAAGTCAATGGTTACAGATTTTCAGCATTCTTCAAAATATCTTCTTTAGTGTTTAAGACAATAAAGAAACTTATAAAGGTTTATAAAACTCTCTTTAAGGTTGAAAGTTGATTTTGTGTAAAGTTTGCACTTTTTATAATAGGGAAAATAGCTATTAAGGACTTCCCAGCGGGCACACAGCTTCATAACACATTAATATTGGGTTAGATTTAGGTTGTGATGTCGGATGACCAAAATTCAATGTCTTGTCAGCGTCTAAGGACAATGTTATTTTCATGTCCAATGACGATGATTGATATATGGTTGATTTTAGGTGTTGAAAAGTGACCAAAATTCAGGTAAGGCAACCAAAATCCTACGTCTGATAGACATCATAGTGGTAACGTCACACAACATCAAACTGTAACATCATTAGGCGTTGATATTTGGATGTTTTTAGGTTGTGTTGGAAAGTGATTAAAACGTTGGTCACCTTCAAGTGGTTCCATTCTAGTTGAACACAAAAGAAGATATTTTGAAGAAAGAAAAACAAAAAGTACAGAAGTCAATGGTTACAGGTGTCCAGCATTCTTCAAAACATCTTTTTTCAAGAGTTCACACTTAGCTGATGATCCATCAAAGCTTGTTTGGCATGCTGTCCCGGGAGAGAGCCCCGAGCTCAAGGGATCCGTTCGCAGAGCTAGAGGGGAGCCCGAGCTCGGTGGATCTCAGAACTCCCCGGCTGCGATAGCTAAGGGAACACCTGAGAAGGGGGCTAAAGTGTGCTTGATTCTTAAGCATGATGTATATCTTTAGATGGTGGGAGGAAACCGGAGAACCCGGGGAAAACCCACGCGGACACAGGGAGAACATACAAACCCCTCACAGAAACGCCCACCGGCTAGGCGAAACTAGGCCGGTGGTTTTCTTGCTGTGAGGCTCTTAGTGCTAACCACTGGGCCACCGTGCTGCCCGATCAATGGTCAAGAAGGAGAATTGGGGAGGAAGGGGGGGTTTCTTCCAAACGAAGATAAAGTAGACTGAAAACTGTGGTTCTTTATAGTAGCTTAGGGCTCGTATGATTGGAAGATAATGATTAGCTAATGCGAGACCGGCCGTGATAAATCATAAGCACGTGGTCCTCTCGAAATTAGTTTATAAACAAACTTCACTTTGTGTTTAACACTCAAATGGGTTTGGAACTATCCCTTTAACAGGGAATGTACAGATATTGTTTAAGCATAGTTTACTGTCTGCTGATATGGTTTGAGCAAACACTGGTACTGTTTGCAGTTTATAACAGCAGAAATCCCACTTGTGCTCTCCGAAGTGAGAAGAAAGGAACTGCACACATTTGTGTTTTTTTTTTCTGAAACGTGTGATACCTTAAGCTATGCACTGACTGAACACTCATTCAGTTTGTAAGTTAGTAGAGGTGCACCCACGACATGGCATAGGGTCTCCTTCCTTCAGGCTTCAAAAACAAAACACCTCACTTTTTGTGTGTTTGTGTGTGAGAATAATGCATATTTCAGTGCTTCTGAGCTGTAGCTGAAAGTCGAGTAACTGAGGAATCATTTCCAAATGATTAATAACCTACTGTAAATATTTCAAACTTAATTTTTGATTAGTAAATGCATTTTATTTAAACAAATTTAAAGGCAATTTTTTTTCAGTATTTACATTTTTTTTAACCCTCGGATTCCATATTTTGACGTAGTTGTCTCTCAGCCAAATTTTGTCCTATTATAACAAACCAAACATTAGCGGAAAGCTTGTTTATGCAGCTTTTAGGTTATGTATAAATCTTAATTAAAAAAATGTACCCTGATTACTTATGATAGAGGGTCACATTTGTAATTGAGTAAACAGCCATTTTTTAAATATATTTTGCATTTATGACATACGTTTCATGTTGGAGCCATACATTGTATAAAAGTTTAATAGGTTATATCCAGACATGAATTTGTTTGTCTTTTAGACGTGGACTAAATTTTTGATATCCTTCAATTTTGTCCAGGTCAGTAATTTATTTATTTATTTATTTATTTTTCTGTTGAACCATAAATCGAAAGCCATATCAGATTTTTTGTTTGTTTATGTTCAGTAATTTTTGCATCCCAGGCTAATTCTGAAAACGTTTATATACATTTTGATTAATATTGTAAACTATATACATTTCTGGAGAGTGCCAAATGCATCCCAGGAGCTATGTTTTTTTTGCAGTATTTGTTTTTGCAAATCCACCAGAGGGCGCTGTGTACGCTTTTCAGATCTCAAACTTCTCTCGTGCCATTTGCGCCTGCTGTTCTCATGTAAATCCACCAGAGGGCGCTGTGTACGCTTTTTCAGATCTCAAACTTCTCTCGTGTCATTTGCGCCTGTTCTCACGTAAATCCACCAGAGGCCGCTGTCGACTGACTAACTGATCAACGAACCCACCCTCATCCTTCCCTAAACCCAACCGACAGATTTAAAAAGCAATCAAGCAAAGCGCTCGGCTGATTTTTACCACGTTTTCACCCTGTTATTTACTTGTTTATTTAATTTTTTGGCTTCTGTTACCCACTTTCTAGAACCATTTTTGCTGGACTCAAACCTCATTGTTAGGTCAACTCCTCTCTGCGTCTCAATTCCGATGACATATATGGTGAGCTACAGGATAAACTGGCAACATCGTGAAAGGCGTCCATATATAGGTTAGCAGTCAGCTGGTAAGCGCTAACAGGAACGCTGTCATACCGCCCCGTGGCGTTAATTTTAAAGATGAAATGCAGCCATACGTACTTCTGGCTACATAATTTGCGATCTCCAGAAATGTATATAGGGCTACGTTTTCAGAATGAGCCTTTGTTGAATTTTTGTAAATGATGACGGAATTTTCGATCTTCGGTTAACTTGATGTAACCCCTCTGGTTCTACGCCACCGAAACCCGCTCCGAGCTGGTATCGAACTGGCAATCTTCCGCATGGGAGTCGGTTGCTCTAACAAGGAGGCTAAAGACCATGGCCTCTAGAGTCTGTCGCTAGAGCACCTTTAGAGGTCAGAGGAGTGACGTTTACCTGCACAGCACTTACTAGCTGGCCTCCGTTACACTGACAGCATTCTGTATTCCTGTCGCTGACTAATTAAATCAATATTGACGTAATACATCCAAATGAATTATTCGAAAAAGTTTTAGTCTATTCATAAACATTTTAAGTAATCTAGATTACAATATTACATTTTTTTTCCATTTGTGTTTTGGTTTAATAAAAAACAGGTTTGAAACAAGTAAGTACTTTAACTCTGAAAGTGAACTAACTTTAACTTAGCATAGAGAATTGAAGAGTGCTTACCTGTGTGCACGAACATGTGTTTGACGTAGTTTTGTTTGGCAGTAAAGGTCTTACAGCAAAGAGTGCACGCGTACGGCTTCTTCTCCCCGTGCTGTCCCCCCGGTGCACCGCCCTGCTGCTGACTCCCTCCTGGCGGCACAGACAGCCCGCCGGGGAACGGAGGCATGTTGGGAGAGGGGACGGCCACAAACTGCGGCTGCTGGCTCCCGATGGACTGGGGCAGACTGAAGAGGAAAGGCTTGTTGTCGCTGGCTGACTGGGTGGCGAAGAGCGTAGGCAGGTACGTGTTGCCCGCAGTTCCCATTACCTGGGAGTTGCTGGTCAGGGTCAGGGGCATACGTAGGTTGCTGGTAAGCGGCTCACCTGGCCGCAGGTACGGCCCACCGGGCATCACTTGGGGAGCTGTTAGATTGGCTTGATGGATCCCGATCTCGCCACTTTCTTGAGTAGGACCGTTTCCGCTCGAATCTTCGATGATCTCTTGGGTTTGCTCGGGGGAGGAATCATTGACTTCGATCTGCACCGGGGTCCCACGCTCGCCCTGCTGGCCCTTACTCGGACAGTTGAACCCAGACAGGAAAGGCTGTTCAACGGAGTCGGTTTCGGTGCCGATGGAAGAGCTGACGCCAGAGTCGAAGCTCTCGCCTTTGGGCTCGCTTTCCACGCACTCCAATGGCTCGCCGTCCTCCCGGCAATCCTCGATCCCATAGCAGTTGAACTCGTCCCCTTGCTCCTGCTTGATGTGGATGTCCCCTGGGTGGAGCCTGACAGGACGGGGCTGTTTGCGGCAGTGTGTCGTCTCGGTGGTGGACAGGAATCGCTCCATCTGCTGTGAACGCTCATGGATGCGCGTGATCCAGGCAGGGTCCTGCCCGGCCTCCTTCTGCTGCAGTGGCAAGGCCGAGTCGTAGTTGGCTATCACCGCAGCGCCGGCATAGTGGGAGCGATTTCCGCGGGTACCGTTTTGCAGGCCCAACCCCGAGCAGCTGGAATAAAGCGAGGAGTAAACGCTCTGGTGAGATGTTTGCATGTAGCCCGACTCGGCGTCGCTGCTGGGACCAGACGTGCCAGACTCCGGAGTTCCCCGCGGCGTCTCCTGCCCCGAGTCCCCCGGGACCACCGAAAAGCTGCCAGATCCCGAAATGCCCACATTCTGCGAGACAATCCTGGTGCACTCGTCGATAACTGTCTTGATCTGAAGGATGCTGGCAGCCGTGAGGATCTGCAGGGCCTCGGATTGGGAGACCCGCAGCACGCCGCTGTACATGAAGTCGATCAGTTTCTGGACGGACTGGACCGAGACCACAGAGGGGATCTCGATGTCGCTGTAGCCCAGGAGCAGCTTGTCCTGAAAGAAGGGGCTGCCGGCAGCCAGCACACAGCGGTGAGCGCGCAGCATGCTACCATGGATCCGAACAGTCACGTCACAGAAGTGCCCGCGGTTTCGCTGCTCATTGAGGGTCTCAAGTACAGAATTGCTGAAGTTGTGAAGATTAATGTGGTGAATGCGTTCGGTCATCCCCTTGCACCTGATGTCACCTGTGTGTGCGACAGGAACAAACACAAAGAGGAAACACATCAGTTCACATACTGGAAAACATCTTACACTTACAAAAAAATGACTTGTTCAAACTAGGGCTGGGTGAATAATCGAAAAGTAATCGAAATCAACATTCAGAACCAATAATCGATCTATTTCTTCCAGGTCGAATTTTACGATTGCTTTCCCAACCACATGAGGAGTCATGTGACTGTTCATTTTAGACAATGTTAGCTTTAATTTTAGTTGTTCAACGTTGATGTTCAATAAATATTCTTCAAGAGTTCACACTTAGCTGATGATTGATTTTAAAGCTTGTTTGGCATGCTGTCCCGGGAGAGAGCCCTGAGCTCATAAGATCCTAAAACCCAGGGCTCCCTTTTGTTTGTAAGGCAAGAGGGGAGTTTGAGCTCAGGTAGATCTGGAGAACTCCCCTGCTGTAGTAGCTAATGAACAGATAGTGATTGCTCTTAAGAGAGAACTACTTACTAGGAGCATGTCTATGATGCCGATTTGGATTAGTCAATTAACTTAAGTTGTTTGTTTTTGGAAGGTGAGAGGAAACCGGGAGAAATGAGGGAGAACCCACGTGAGCATGTGGAGAACGTGTAAACTCCGCACAGAAATGTCGACTGGTAAAGACTAGATTCAGTGACGTTATTGCTGTGAGGCAACAGTGCTAACCACTGGGCAACTGTGCCACCCATCTAGGAAAGGAGGAGGAGTAGGCGTGAAAGAGGCGATTCTTGAAAACGAAGATGGCTGTTATATGGAACTTAGAGTATTTATAGTGGCTTAGGAATCGTCTGATTGGTGAACCATAAATTGTATAATGCGGGACCAGACTCAAGCAATCATAAGCACGTGATCCTCTCAAAATTAGTTTATAAATAAACTTCACATAGATAGTTTATAGTGTGTGTTTTCTTCAATTATTTTAGTTTAACTATAAAGAGCCACAGCATCAAATACATAGAATCATTAGACATTAACTAACTACTTTAATCTAGCAGCAGAACACAGTTTGCTCACATTTTCTTTCTCTTTAAATAAAGCATATATATATATATATATATATATATATATATATATATATATATATATATATATATATATATATATACACACACACACACACACACACACACACACACACACACACACACACATACATACATACATACATATATACACACACACACATATTTATATATACAACAGTTCTGTCTGGTTCTCGAATCTGATTGGCTGACAGCTGTGATATATATTGTGATATAATATACAGCTGTGATATAATATCAGCACCCGTACAGCCTCTTTACCCTTTGTGTATTACTCCGCCCACATACAGCCAGCAAAAAGCAGACTCTACAGATCTAAAGTTTAAAAGATACATGCTCAGCTGTTTAACTGTCAGCTTATGATTTGAATCCAACGCGGAAGAAAGTAGTTCCTCATACAAAAGGGTTTTTTAAGACTGTCCATGTTTGATTTTGTTTATATATATATATATATATATATATATATATATATATATATATATATATATATATATATATATATATATATATATATATATAAATTATTAGCCCACCTTTTTTTTTTATTTTTTGGGAAATGTTTTAAAAAGGAAAAAAAAATCAAAGAGGGTGAATAATTCTGAATTCAACTGTGTATATATATAGTAAAAATGAGAGTAATAATAACAGAGAGATAAAATAACATTTTAAACAATACAGCAATACAGAAAATATATACTATATTAATACAAATATGCAAAGGGTACAGTAGATAAAACAATACTAATAATAAATAAAAAACCGCCACACATTCATAACTAAGCCAGGGGCAGAGAAAATAGGTCAGAAATATATATATATATTAATTCATTCATTTTTTTAATGAACCGCCAATTTATCCAGCGTACGTTTAACTAAAGATTTAGAAATCTAGCTAAAGATAGTTCTGTTTTTGAATAAAGGGTTGGAAATTAAAGTTTTTTTTTTATATATATCTGATTCATTGATTAATTGAAAAAATAATCGGCAGATTAATCGATTATTAAAACAATCGTTAGTTGCAGCCCTAGTTAATATATTTCACAACATGAACAAGCAATGAACCATACATTTATTACAGTATTTATTCATCGTTGTTAAGGTTAGTTGATGAAAATAAAATTGTTCATCATTAACTAATGTTAACAAGCATGAATTTATATTTTAATAATGCGTTTGTAGTAGTAGTTGAACTATGATTAATAAACGCTGTCATTTGTAGTTGATGTGAATAAATACATAAACAAACATTAGCTAATGGACATTTATTATTTTAAAGTGTTATATATTTTGATGATATTACAACACAATGTCTGTCTGAGTGTCTATGAAATTTGCAGGTTTACACTATTTTATTCCTAAAAAAAAAAATCAGACAACGTGTGCCCATCACATGAGGTAGTTAAAATACATTCCTTAAGCAATGACAAATTATACTGATATATTGTACAGATCTCAGCGGGAGAACCAAATACAGCGGGTCATTGCTTAGGGCTTATATTTCAACTGCATTGTAGCTCAAATGTTACCAATAAATCAAATACAAATAAGCACAGGCACGCATGTCACATTAGCTAATAGAATATGCATTGTTTATTGACATATTTTTTGTAGAATGTGTCTTTCTCGGTCTTATGGAATTAGTGGTCACGGGATGCCGTTTGCTAGAATGAAGCAGCACAGAAAATGACTGCTTTTGTGTAAATTTAGAAGAAGAATTTAGAAGAAAAGATGCCCTGTTGCCCTTAAACATTTCAGAAATTCTATTATAAGTGCTATATTGCACATCCCTGTACTATATACTGCAGCAAAGGACAGACAAGAGTGTGAGTGTGTGTATGCTGTATATGGATAGTTGACAAATATTTTGTAAAACACCATTTTTAACCAGTTAAACTCCTCGGACACGGTACCATCGACTTTCGCTTTAAGATTTAAAGGGCTAGCATTGCACCAGACCCTATTAAGTGGTTTCTTTTGAAAGTGTAGAATCTATAATTTATGCAAAAATGAATCCCTTTGGTTTTTATTGTACTGTACAAAAGTTATTTACACTTAAATACACAGTATTTTGGATACCCGAGCTGGGTATTTTACATTGGTTCAGTAACTGTACGTCACTCTAGAACAGGGGTCTCAAACTCAATTTACCTGGGGGCCGCAGGAGGCAAAGTCTGGGTAAGGCTGGGATAAGGGATCAAATGTCATTATTAACAGTTTTAATTATTTCTTCTGAACATGAAGTGTCCTGAACATTAATAGAACATTGAGTGAAGATTATGAACAGTTCTTCTGAACATGGCATCTTTTGCCTACTTCTTGCTGCCAGAGACTTGACAGCGCTTCTTCTCACAAATCTGAACCACATTTGGCTTTAGAGCGGAAGCAGTTGAGACCCTCAGTATGGCTTGAAGATGATCATCATTAAGTCTAGACCTGTACTTTGACTTATTGAAGTCCTAGGGAAAAAAGTGGGGGAACTCACTCCAAACTTCCATTCCCTCACCTAAAAAAAAAGGCGTATATATGTATAAATAAAACACCCCCACCCCACTCCAGTCACATCAGTCTGTACCAGTCTGTATCTACCTATAATATATATAAGATGCAGGCTGTAGCTAGGTAGGTGGCAGGCTGCAGATAGGTAGCTAAGTGGCAGGCAGGGGCGGGAACAGCTTACCTTGGTTCTGGCCGGCGCGAGTTCCCTCCTAAACACTTCCCGCCCGTCACAGTGTCTAACAAAGGGGCGGGGTGCGTGGTGACGTCACCGGCATCCCCGCCCCTTAGTTTACACGGCGGGCGGGGAATGCCAGTGACCGCTGTGTACGGATAGAATCAGCGGAGCGGGGAGCGCTCTCTCTCCCCGCTCCGCTGATTCTGTCAGTGTACAGCGGTCAGCGCGGGCCACAAAATATTGCACTGAGGGCCGCAAATGGCCCGCGGGCCGCGAGTTTGAGACCCCTGCTCTAGAAGCAAGACTGGAAATCTATGACTTATACAGTTCATTCTTTTTCCTTCGGGTTAGTCGCTTATTTATCAAGGGTCGCCACAGCAAAATGAACCGCCAACTATATGTTTTACACAGCGAATGTCCTTCCAGCCACAACCCAGTGCTGGGAAACACCCATACACTCACACAATCAGACACACATACAAAACGGCTAGTTTATTTAATCAATTTACCTACAGCGCATGTGTTTGGACTGTGGGGGAAACCGGAGCACCCGGAGGAAAACCACGCCAACACAGGAAGAACATGCAAACTCCACACAGAATTGCCAACTGACCCAGCCGGGACTCAAACCGGCGACCTTTTAGGCGACAGTGCTTAACACCGAGCCACTATGTCGCCAACTTAGTACAGAATGTATCCTAATTTTGATCCCACTATTAACCCCATGTTTATCCCATTCATATACATTAAAATGCAAACTGTTCAAGGTTAAATAATCGAAAACTCAAAGAATTGAGGTCAGCTGACGAATATAGTAAGGTTACGAGGTAACTACTGTATTGCATGCTTCTCTAAGAAACTTGTTATTTTTGTAATCACATACCTTCTGTTTTAGTTATTATTTATAAAGCTCAGTAGGCAGTGTAATGTGTATATTGTGCAGTATATAATAAGTAGTAAGGCTGTTTTTCATTCCATCAAACACTTCACAGAATATTGCATTCTGCCATCCACATCAAGTGACTTACCCTTTCCACTGTGATGAATGATTAAAAAGTCATTTAAACTGAGATATTTACTGTGATCAATTCTGAATCAGAGGACACCCGTATATTTAAATAGTAACTCAGTCACTAATAGATAATATTGCATTATTGGCATTTAGGTTAGTTTAGGTTTTATTTATTTTTCTTTTGTTTTCCCTTTTCTTTTCTTTACTTTTATTGTTTTCTTTTTTTCCTTTTCTTTTTCTTTCATTTTCTTGTCTTTTCTTTGAGTGAGCAGAGTGACTCACAAAATCCCTTGGTGTGACTCAAAATCTTTTTCAACAGTATTTTTAAATAATTTGTTATTCAAGACCCCCCAACAAGAAGTGAGTAAGGCATTGAAAGCCTGATTTTCAGAAGTGGTGCTTGTCTTGTGCAATTAATTAAATGTTTATTTAATATTTTTTTTTATTTGGTCCAGTAATGTATCATATGCTTGGCAGAAAAACTAAACAAAACTGATTTTCTGCAATAATAAACCCGAAAAACCCAAAAGTTCACCCAAAAATGTTTTAAAGAATGTTGAAAACAAAACAAAAAAGTTCTGGTAATAATAAAGTAAACAAACAAATACAAATAATATTAATAATAATAAATAAATAAATACAAATAATAATAAATAAATAAATACAAATAATAATAATAATATAATAAACCAATAAACACACAAAAAATAAAAATACGTAAATACAAATAATAATAATTTTAAAAATTAATAAACACAAAAAAATATATATATAAATACAAATAATAATAATAATAATAATAAACCAGTACATACAAATAATAATAATAATAATAATAAACTAATAAATACAAATAATAATAATAATAATAGTAAAATAAACAAATAAAAACAAATAATAAAATAAACCAATGAATAGAAATAATAATAATAAATACATATACTACTATACTACTACTAATAATAATATTGTTAATAAATACATATAATAATAATATTAATAATAAATATAAACACAAATAAAAAAACAACAATAATAATAATAATAATAATAATAATAACAATAATAAAATAAATAAATAAATACTACTACTACTACTACTTCTACTAATAATAATAATAATAATGAATAAATACAAATAATAAAAATAAAACATATAAATACAAATATTAATAATAAAAACACTGCAGGTTTTTTCAGACTGGCCTTAGAGAATTAGTACACGATGACAAAATGTTCATTTTTCACAGCCTTTTTTAGGGTAACTATCCCTTTAAAACATTATTCATTCCCATGCATAAGGCATCTATGAGGCTATCTGCTGAATAGAATATGTCAGAATAGCTGAACGCATGCATCCTGCAGTGTGGCATTATATACTCAATCTATAAACTAATTAAACAGCCTTTTTATAACTGACTCAATCAATTATGCATGCCGTTTCATAAGCAATATATTAAAAAAAGATGCTGCATGGAATATATACACTTTTATTACAGTCAAACCAAAAAACGTTTTAAGGAACAACTTAAAGAAATGAATGCAAGCAGTGACCAACCGTTTACTGCATCTAACACACACTGACTGTATCTCCAACACTTTCTGACTTTGTTCATTTGTGTGAATCTACATGATGTTCAGTGTATATTTATTTTTTCCAAATGTATTTAGACTGAAATAAATATGTAATTTTTGTTTTACAATTACAGTATACACTTATATTTTATTATTTACCACAAAATAATGTGGATCTCATTGTAACCTTACAATATATAATGACTTAAAATATTATTTGAGTTAACGAATATAATATAGGAGACACAAGTCAAATATTTTTGTCAATAATATAAAACTAGGGATGACACTGTGGCTCAGTGGTAAGCACTATCACCTCACAGCAAGAAGGTTGTTGATTCGAGTCCCGACTGGGTCAGTTGATGTTTCTGTGTGGAGTTTGCATGTTCTTCCTCTGTTGGCATGGCTTTTCCTCCGGGTGCTCCGGTTTCCCCCACAGTCCAAACACACACTATATAGGTAATTTTTTTAAACTAAATTGGCCTTAGTGTATGTGTTTCCCAGTACCGGATTGCAGCTGGAAGGCCATCCGCAGTGCAAAAAATATGCAGGATAAGTTGGCGGTTCATGCCGATGTGGCGACCCCTAATTAATAAAGGGACTAATCTGAAAAGAAAATGAATGAATGAATAAATAAATTTGGTGGCACGGAGGCTGAGTGGATAGCACTGTTGCCTCACAGCAACTAGGTTGCTGGTTCGAGTCCTGGCTGGGCCAGTTGAAGTTTCTGGTGCTCCGGTTTCCCCCACAGTTCAAACACATGCACTATAGGTAAATTGTATGTATGTGTGTGTGTGTGTGTGCGCGTATTAGTGTTTCCCAGAACTGGGTTGCGGCTTGAAGGGCATCCGCTCTATAAAACATGTGCCGGAATAGTTGGTGGTTCATTCCGCTGTGGCAACCTCTGAAATAGAGACTTAGCTGAAGGAAAAAGAATGAATGAATGAATAAGTTTCATAATTACAGTGTTTACTTTTCCTTATTTACCCCAAAATAAAGTGGATCTTATTGTAACTTAAGGATAACTTAAAATGATATTTGAGTTAATATAGGAGTTATTTATATAACAAAGGAGACAAAAGTCAAATATGTTGGTCAATAATATAAAATTAGTTTATTTTTAAATAAAGGTGTTTGTTTTTTTGGTGAGGTTTGACAATGAACACATGAACTCATTTCTGTGATGCAATATATATCTGTACTGCAAAACAATGTACAGCACAAACACATGAAAAAACTTATTAAATGGGGATTTAATATGCCCATTTTTACAAGATATAACAAGTCTCTGATGTCACTAGAGTGTGTATGTGAACTTTCAGCTCAAAATACCACACAAATAAGGTTTTATAACTCTCTGAGTTTGATCCTAATTATGCCATAAAGGTGACTGTTGCTTTAAATTCAAATGAGATTGTGCTCTTTACAAAAGAGGGCGGAGCTACAAATCTCTATGTGTCAGTATAGTGGCAGATTCAAAAATAAGACGGAGGTCCTATGCTAATGAGGGAGAAATGATCACTGGTGGGCGGGGCTTTCCCCTTTGATGACACGTACAAATGGAGAATGTCAATCAGTGTTTCTGCAGACTCTTTTTATCAAGTGTGATTATAAAAAATTACATTTATACATTTGTATCATTAGAAGCTGGTTATATCCACAGACTGTCACCATACAACTGTGTTTAAATGCCTTATAAAAGTTAATTTTTGCATTATAGGTCCCCTTTAAAGAATTTTGGGACAAAAAATGACATTAATGTTGCAGAAGAGCACAGATCTAATAATAGCAGGAAATATTATAATGCAGTGTTACGATGTTTCCCATTTGCACAGGTGAAATTTAAAACTGGTTATTGCATTCTTTCTAGTTAGCAAAGTTTTAATGAACTGTCTAAACTGTTAATTAACCGACTGGAGATTATAATAATAGCAGATTTATGTAAGTTCATCTTATAAACACTAAAAAGTGAGCTGAAAGATTTACTTCTTCCAGAAATGCAAGGTTCAATCCATCATCAAATGATTTTTGATACAGAATTCTCTCTAAATACAGTAGTGGGCCTTTAACCGTACATACTGAAAACAAAACATCACCTGTAAAAACAATCGATTTGTGTTGGGATAACATGAAGGAATTAAGTTAGCTTATTAGTTTTTACAAACAGACAAAGAAACTTATTAAAGGGGACCTATTATGTGCAATTTTTACGAGTAAAATAAGTCTCTGATGAGTGTGTGTGTGAATTTTCAGCTCAAAATACAGCACAAATAATGTTTTAGAACTCTTTGAATCTGCACAAGTTAGGCTTTCACCTATAGTGTGCCATTTTGGTGACTGTGTTTATATTCAAATGAGATTGTGCTCTTTTTAGAAGAAGGCGGAGCTACAAGTGCCTGTGCGTCAGCATAGTGGCAGATTCAAAAACAAGACTGAGGTCCTATGCTAATGAGGAAGAAATGATCACTAGTGGGCGGGGCTTTCCTCTCTGATGACATGTACAAATGGAGAATGTCAATCAAAGTGTTTCTACAGACTTTATTATCAATAAAAAAATAAAATTAATACATTTTTATCATTAGAGGCTGGTTATATTCACAGAATGTCACCACACATTTTTGCATTACAGGTCCCCTTTAAGGAATTTTGGGACAAAAAAAAAATGGCATTAATGTTGCAGAATAGCACAGATCTAATAATAGCAGAGAACATTATAATTCAGTGTTACAATGTTTCCCAGCAGCACAAGTGGAATTTAAAACTGGTTATTGTCTTCTGTAGTTAGCGAAGTTATAATAAACTGTCTAAACTGCTAATTAACCGACTGGAGATTAAAATAATAGCAGATTTAAGTGAGTTCATCTTATAAACACTAAAAAGTGAGCTGAAAGATTTACTTCTTCCAGAAATACAAGGTTCAATCCATCTTCAAATGATTTTTGATACAGAATTCTCTCTAAATACAGTGGTGGGCCTTTAACTGTACATGCTGAAAACAAAACATCACCTGTAAAAACAATCGATTTGTGTTGGGATAACATGAAGGAATTAAGTTAGCTTATTAGTTTTTACAAATACACAAAAAAACTTATTAGATGGGACCTATTATGTGCTCTTTTTACGAGTAAAATAAGTCTCTGATGAGTGTGTGTGTGTGAAGTTTCAGCTCAAAATACAGCACAAATAATGTTTTAGAACTCTTTGAATCTGCACAAGTTAGGCTTTCACCTATAGTGTGCCATTTTGGTGACTGTGTTTATATTCAAATGAGATCGTGCTCTTTTCAGAAGAGGGCGGAGCTACAAGTGCCTGTGCGCCAGCATAGTGGCAGATTCAAAAACAAGACTGACGTCCTATGCTAATTAGAAAGAAATGATCACTCATGGGCGGGGCTTTCCCCCTCTAATGACATGTACAAATGGAGAATGTCAATCAAAGTGTTTCTGCAGACTTTATTATCAATAAAAAAATAAAATTAATACATTTTTATCATTAGAGGCTGGTTATATTCACAGAATGTCACCACACATTTTTGCATTACAGGTCCCCTTTAAGGAATTTTGGGACAAAAAAAATGGCATTAATGTTGCAGAATAGCACAGATCTAATAATAGCGGGGAAACATTATAATGCAGTGTTACAATGTTTCCCAGTCGCACAAGTGGAATTTAAAACTGGTTATTGTCTTCTGTAGTTAGCGAAGTTTTAATGAACTGTCTAAACTGTTAATTAACCAACTGGAGATTAAAATAATAGCAGATTTGTCTCATTTTAAGTGAGATGAAAGATTTACTTCTTCCAGAAATGCACTTTTGCTGATAGACAGATGTTCAATGCATCTTCAAATGATGTTTGATAAAGTATTTTCTCTATATACAGTAGTGTTGACTTGGAAACTAATAAAGAGCATAAAGTTTGTTACGCTATGCTATTTTGAAAGCTTATGTATAACAATTCACCATGTGTATGTTTAGGATCACTCACTCATACACCTAAAATATTAATGCTTAAATATTGTAATGCTTTAATTAAAAGGTATTTAGGTTGTCCCCCCAAAAAACTCAACAACAAAAAAATTCAGCTCAATTTAAATAGGTAGTTTAAACAAACATCAAAATCAATACACAATTATTTTCTTTGCCTTTCATTTAATTTCTTTTCTTTGTTTTTTCTTTAATCAGCGTTCAGAGTGACTCACTAACTCATTTGGTGTGACTCACAAAATTTTTAGTTTCAAGAGTATTTTAAATAAATCTGTTATTCAAGACCCCCAAAAGAAAGTGAGTAAGACATTGAAAGCTTGGTTTTAAGAAGTGGTGCTTGTCTCGTGACATTAATTAAATGTGTTTTTTGAATTTCTTTCATTTCTGTGTTTCATTCTATTTTATTTTGTCCAATAATGTACCACGCGGTAAGCAGATAATAAACAAATTTCACACAAAAATTAAAAATAAAAAAAAAGTTTTAAAAATGATGGAAACCAAAAAGCTCTGGTAATATTAATAATAATAATAAATAGAAATAATAATACAAATAATAATACAAATAATAATACAATTAATAATAACAAAACAATATTAATAAATCAAATCAATTTGTGTTTGGACAACATGAAGGAATTAAGTTAACTTGTTAGTTTTTACAAATTTAAGTGGGTTGAGCATTAAACAATTAAGTTGTCCCCAAAAACTAAATAATTGTGTTGTTTCAGCTGATTTTAAATAAGTAGTCTGAACCAACAGCTTTATTGTTGCACATCAAAATCAATACACAATTATTCATGCAGTCTAGGCCATCTACAACTAAATTTGATATATACATATTTACAGATATATAAGTTAAATTTAAGACTTTTAAAAACATTTTAAGACTATTAGAAATGAAATTTTAGACTCATATAGGGCTAAACGCAAAGGATTTTTCAAATAGCCCAGATGGAAAAGGTTTTAATTTGTCCTATCAAAAAAAAAAAAAAAAAAAAAAAAAAAAAAAAAAAAAATATATATATATATATATATATATATATATATATATATATATATATATATATATATATATATATATATATATAAAATATTAAATAATATAAAGATTTTAAATATTGTGTCAAAATAAGAAAGCTCTACTTTTTTTTTAAACAAACTTTCTTTAAAATAAAATTCAAACAAAAATAGACAAATGTTTTAAATGTTTTAACATGCTGCTATAATAAACTAAATCTATGCACAACAATCTGTCCAGGTCAGTGTCCTCAGCCGTAAATATATGGAACAGTTTTAAACGAATGTTACTGTAAGCAAAATAATTAGTAAATAGAGTTAAAAAAATAACCTTTTTTAAATAAAAATATTAAGTAGCAATACATAAACAAAGGAAAATTAAGACCTGTTAAAAAAAGATTTAAGACCTAAAACACATTAAAAATTTTTTTTTTTTCATTTTGAGACCAGCAACCTAGCTCGAACCAGCAACCTAGTTGCTGTGAGACAACAGTGCTATCCACTCAGCCTCGGTGCCACCAAACTTATTTATTCATTTTCTTTTCAGATTAGTCCCTTTATTATGTAGGGGTTGCCACAGCGGCGTGAACCGCCAACTTATCCAGCATATTTTTTTGCACTGCGGATGCCCTTCCAGCTGCAATCCGGTACTGGGAAACACCCATACACTCTCATTCATACACATACACTAAGGCCAATTTAGTTTAATAAATTCACCTATATGGCGTGTGTTTGGACTGTGGGGGAAACCGGACATTTTAAGACCCTGCAGATATATATACTATATATACACATAGTTGAAGTCAGAATTATAAGCCCTCCTTCAATTTTTTTTTTATATTTCCCAAATGATGTTTAACAGAGCAAGGAAGTTTTCACAGTATGTCTGATAATATTTTTTCTTCTGGAGAAAGTCTTATTTGTTTTATTTCAGCTAGAATAAAAGCAGTTTTTAATTTTTTTAATTAATTAAATTTTTAAATGAATTTTTTTTTTAATTAAAAAAAGTTTAAGGTTAAAAATATTAGCCCCTTTAAGCTATTTTTTCCAACTGTCTACAGAACAAACCATCGTCAAACTTGCATTACTTCTGGAGAAAGTGTTACTTGTTTTATTTCAGCTAGAATAAAAGCAGTTAGTAATTTAAAAAAAAAACATTGTTGGGACAAAATTATTAGCCCCGTTAAGCTGTTTTTTTTTCAGATAGTCTACAGAACAAACCATCGTTATATAATAATTTGCCTAATTACCCTAACCTGCCTAGTTAACCTAATTAACCTAGTTAAGCCTTTAAATGTCACTTTAAGCTGTATAGAAGTGTCTTGAAAAATATCTAGTCAAATATTATTTACTGTCATCATGGCAAAGATAAAATAAATCAGTTATTAGAAATGAGTTATTAAAACTATTATTCTTAGAAATGTGCTGAAACAATCTTCCCTCCATTAAACAGAAATTGGGGAAAAAAATAAACAGGAGCGCTAATAATTCAGGGTGGCTAATAATTCTGACTTCAACTGTATATACTGCATATATGAAACATTCAAATAAAGCCAGCACAGATTTATTGCCTACAGCTACACTGAAAAAAGTGTTGCATGCAGAACCGTTGCAAACAATTTATTTGTGTTGAATATAAACAAACAAATTAAGTTTAATAATGTTCAACTTAATTTGTTTGTTTAAATTCAACACAAATAAATTGTTTACAACCACCTTACGTAAACAAATGAGTAAATCCAAGGAGTCATCTCTGAATAATTTTTTTCAGAGTATGGCTTCTACATTTGAAATCATAACCATACTCTTTATGCTTTAGCCTAATAGTAAAATACACCATATAAAGCCAAACCAGTTGACTACATCCTAGCAAACAGCATGAAGCTATCACAAATCAGCACGGTGGAGATATTATTCATGAAAAGTGGCAGTGACCTACAAAAAAGCTTTTCTTTTTGAAAAAAGACAGAGGGCAGTCTTGAGCTAGCATCAACTACCCAGCACTCGTCTGCTCTGCACAGGCAGCATGTGTTTCGCTTTTGCATTATATACCAAATCCAAAAATAAGTCAATCAAATCAATAAAGCGACGATGGGTCGCGTGGTATCATTACTCACGAAATGAATTATTTTCAGGCTGGCGTTGGTGCTGGTTTGCTTTAGGGAAAAAAAGGACACGACTGTCTACACAAACAGTTTTGGAGAGAACACAAAATGTCTACTTTAGTGCTGCACCCTTTTTTGTAATCCGAAAACTCCACACACATACACAGGCACACATATACACACACACACATACAAAAATAAATCACAGAAGAGTGAACACTTTCTAAAAAATCAGCCGTGATTTCAGTGGACAGTTGTAGTAAAATCGGTTTCATCTTGCAGAAAGCCACACAGCGAAAGTTGAAAGCACACGCTGTTTGCTCCTTTTCAGATTTCTCGCTCTCCTTTCCACGTGCGCTGCTCTCTAAGCACTTCTCAATTTTGTGCATTGTCATTTTAGTAGCATGTCTTACTCCCTTAGCTCACTACAATAGAGAAAAAGCCCTATTCACTATTCCTTAAGAAGAAGAAGTGACATTTTTTAACTAATACATTTTCAAGTGCATTTAAAACATATTAGCATGCACAGAAAAGAAGGTTAACAGAAATAAAGGACCATTCATTAGGATTCATAGCAAACGGCATATTTGGAGTACGCAACCTTTGAGACTTAAAGGAAGACGCTGAAAGGAAATATCCATCATTTCTGAAGGTTATCAAGGCAAAGTGTTGTATTAGAAAAAAAGAGGGAATGTACTTGTGTGTGTGTGTGTGTGTGTGTGTGTTCTGTAAAAATCTTTAGTAAAACAAATCAGATTTTGTGTCAGCAAGTGTGTGTGAAATTGTACTGTCAAGTGGTTCACAGTTTATATATAATACGAATATATATATATATATATATATATATATATATATATATATATATATATATATATATATATATATATATATATATATAAACAATAATTAAAATAAAAAATTAATAATTTAATAAATAATATAATATTAAATAAATAATACAATATAATTATAATATAAATAATATAATATAATATAATATGATATAATATAATATAATATAATATAATATAAAATAATATAATATAATATAATATTGTATGATATAATATAATATAATATAATATAATATAATATAATATAATATAATATAACATAGTATGATATAAAATAATATAATATAATATAATATAATGTAATATAATATAATATAATATAATATAATATAATATAATATAATATAATATAATATAATATAATAATAACAATTCTATTAATAATATTATTTTTTTCGGGTGGTTCATTTGAAGACAGTTTGAATGTATTAATATAGGCTTATATGCATAGCCTACATTTTTGCACTGCAGCAAGGGATACAGATAGGTGTTGTTCTCTTTATTATATCAGTCCTAAAAATCTTGGGTTTTATGTTCTTAAAGAGATAATGCAACCGAAAATACAAATTCTGTCATTTACTGTCCTTTAAAAATCATTTACTCGCTCTTTGCTAGTTTCTTTCTTATAAAAAATGATAAATTTATATAAAACACAAAAGAAGATACTTTGAAGAATGCTGAAATCCTGTAACCATTGGCTTTTTTATTTGGTTTTCCTACTATGGAAGTCAATGGTTACACGTTTTCAGCATTCTTTTAAAGTAGGGCTGCACAATATATCGTTTTAGCATCGATATGTGTTTATGTGTTCATATGACCATTCACAACAGTCACATCTCAGGATATGTAATGTTTAGTTTGTATCACAATTTATCATTAGCATGTGTTTTCGATGCCTGTGATTGTATAATGACTTTAAAAGCATTCAGGTTTAAGAAACTGTGCCAATTTTGATCTTAGCTACAATCAGTTTTATTGAATTATTTGTATTTTTATTATTTAGTTACTGTTCTTGAATACTGTTAACGAAAAAAACACATTATTTCAATGGTATCTTACTCTTATTATTGTATTTATAGATTGCTATGCATAAAAATACTCACAACACATGCAAATACAGAAATGCACTGCAAATAGCACAGACCACAGCGAAAATGTGTCGGGGACCCGAAAAAGTTTATACATTGTTTAATAGATTTTTTTTGTCTTTATTTTTTCTTTATTGAGTGGATAGGGCAGTATTTTAGACAGGAAACGATGTGGGAGAGATAGGGAGGGTAGGGATGGGAAATGTCCTCAAGCCGGGATTCGAACTCAGGATGCCCTGAGGTGCTACTGCACCATATGTCATCGCGCTAACCACTAAGCAATTGCGCCAACTGTTTATTAGATTTTATGGAGATGCACTCTCAATGCAGAATCATCCCAACCGATCTAACATTATAAACTCTTTCCAAATAGAGATATTGGGCTCTATTTTAGTCATCTAGATGCAAAGTCTAAGCACATGGCACAAAAGCATTAAGGGTGTGTTTGAATGCTATTTTAAGGATGGAAAAAATATGCTCTGTGCTGCACCGCATGGTCTAACAGGGTTGTGCTTATTCTATTAATGAGTTATTTGTGTGTTTTGAGAATAACATGCATTAAACCAATCAGAATATCATCTCCCTGTCCCTTTAAGAGTCGGTTGTGACATGCCATGGCGCATTTGCTGTTTACATGACGGACTTTGTAAGTGGAAAAACTGATTGCTTCACTAGCGAGAAACAGTCAAACAGACCATCTGCAGCGCGAGGATAAAGAACGAGCCTCCTCCATTTGGCCTCTTTCTCTTTATTTTACTTTTACTCTTTACTTTACTCCTTTGCTTTTGTGGACAAGAAAACAGGGTTGTACGCACTCCACTGAAGACACATATTTAATTTCGTTAAGTGCCAAGATTTGTTTTAAAACTATTTCTAAATTCAGTTCCAGCAAACGAATAAATGAACAATAATAACGAAGTGTGCTCAAAACACTGAGTTACATCCAAACACACGTCCTATTCTTATGCCCCATATAGTGACGCATACGTCTCCAAAGCCTACAGGTGGATTTGCAATTTAAAAAACGTTGTGCAAAACGTGACAAGTGGGGCAACAAATAGAAACAAATCCCGCCAAGCATATCTTGTGTATGAAAGGGCCAATAAAGTCATCTGGTAAATTATATTATATTCATGTTGAAATATATATCACAAAATAAAAAAATATTGTTAGATTTTTCCAATATCGTGCAGCCTTACTTCAAAGTATCCTCTATTTTGTTTAACAGAGGCAAGAAACTCAGTGAAAAAGTGAGTTTATATATATTTTTTGGGTGAACTATCCCTTTAAGATCAGGTTAAAGAGGGCTCTGATTGAGCACTGATCGTGTTGTAGTGGCAATTTTTTTTAAAGAGGCTTTCTCTGTGGTAAAGAAGACAAAGTCTTATCAAGGGTGTCTTTTTAAAATTTTATCCTTTGCAAAGAAGGTCACAATCATACAGCAACGACAGTTTCTGCAGAGTGAGACACTGGAAACAGAGTGTGCTCTCCCTTTTATCTGGTTTCTCCCCTGTACAGCTTACGAGGTCACTTCTAATCAGGCCATACCATATTTACGTTAGCTGCTTCAACCGCTCTGACCCATGCCCCTTACAAATCATATAGCAGGAAGGACAAGAACAGAATAGTCACGGACAGTAAAATTAAGCAATATAGAAAATGCATATACATCTGAAAGATGAATATACAGTTGAAGTCAGAATTATTAGCCCCCTTTAGATTTTTATCTTCTTTTTTTAAATATTTCCCAAATAATTTTTAACAGAGAAAGTCTTATTTGTTTTATTTCGACTAGAATAAAAGCAGTTATTAATATTTTAAAAAACATTTTTGGGGCAAAAATTATTAGCCCCTTTAAGCTATTTTTTTCGATAGTCTACAGAACAAACCATCGTTATACAATAACTTGACTAATTACCCTAACCTGCCTAGTTAACCTTATTAACCTAGTTAAGCCTTTTAATGTCACTTTAAGCTGTATAGAAGTGTCTTGAAAAATATTAAATAAAATATTATTTACTGTCATCATGGCAAAGATAAAATAAATCAGTTATTAGAAATGAGTTATTAAAACTATTATGCTTAGAAATGTGCTGAAACAATCTTCCCAGAACAGAACAGAAATCGGGGAAAAAAATAAACAGGGGCGCAAATAATTCAGGGGGGCTAATAATTCTGACTTCAACTGTAAATGAGTTTCCATTACAGTGTCCTCAGACAAGAATGTTGTGCCTCTAAATAAAAAAAGAGACCTTATAAGTAGTGCCGTCAAAATTAGTGCGTTAACGCATGCAATTAATGTGAAATATTTAACGCGTAAAAAAAATGAATTTTAATTTCCTGTCGTGGTCGACGTGTTCAATGTGCAAAGAAATATGGATAAGACCAAGGAAGCACATTTTGAATGCAAGTTTTAGTATAAAACAATTAATGTTGCATTACTAGTATATCCAGCGTTTCCTCCAGAGTTTCGTGCAGTTTTGGGTGTTTCATTTTTAACTTTGAACTTTTGATTTAATGGAATTTGATATCGCATGGCAAACGGAAAGAAAAACCTCTGCATCTCGTTACTCGGTGAATCTTTAAGGTAATCAAAAATTGCTGCTTACATGGTCGACTCTTAATAAGAGTATAATCTTAATCATATTAAAATCTGAGTTTTGGTGGCCATGTAAATGTACTCAGAAGTGCCATATGATGTCGCGAGCTGTCTAAGACAGTGCATTCCTCTGCCTTTCAAGATGTGCCCTCCAATGTTTCATTAAGTTTGACGTGTTTCCCCCTTACACGCAAGTTTTGTAGTCTGTTTCACTTCGCATTGTTGTGTCAGAATCCTTGTGAAATACAGCCATACTTTAGAACGCTTAGTTTAAGCAAATTGGATGAACGTGATCATGCGTGTTGAATCTGAAGGGAGTCGCTCCGGGTGTGCTGTCCTGCGGGTTGTTTGTGTGTGTGTATCTGTGTGTGCGTGCGCATTTGCACATTTCTTAGCAACAAACATCCCTAAACATCGTTGTCCGTAGCCACTAAATCAAAAAGTTACGAATTGCCGTGAGATTGCGTTGCACTCTCAGCTCACATCATTCAAAAGAAAAGGTCCACATTGTCCTCCGTGGATGTCAATAAACTAGACTATTTTAGCAACTAGCTGAATGTAAAAGAGGACTGAGCAAAATTGTTTCTACTTTATAATTAATGTTCTCATCTCACAGCAATACAACTTTTCAATGAGTACAATTGTTTGTATTCAATATTTTATTGTTATTATAAATTTCCATTTTTATATCTGCAATTCCTGTATTTTGGCATTTTTTTGCAGTCCACTTAGAATCCAACTTGGAAATCAATGTTTTCTTTATTGGCATTGATTGTTTTGAAATTCAAATGGCATTAACATGCCTGTGTTTTAATATCAGTAATAAATATGGCTGTCAAGCCAGGATCTTGATGGTTTATTGTGGGTTTGTTGTTTACATGAAGAAATCTGTGTTAAAAGTTAGACAAAAATTCTAATACACAATTATATTTTGAATTTAAATAGTTTTTATCTTGTGTTTACATTAATTATACATCTGAATAACCAAAATTACAAGTTTCAGTCTTTTAAATGTGAATAATCGCAATTAATTTTCAAAAAAAAAAAAGGTTTGATTAATTAGTTAATTTTTTTTAATCGATTGACAGCGCTACTTTTAAGACAAACTATCTAGCTCCAAATTCCTAAAATAAACGTATAATTCAGTATTAGTCCCACAATTTCTATGGGATGAATTTAAACACATTCAATTTCTTAATGTTAACTTAAGTTTTTTGTTAAAACTTAACCCATATCAATTGTTTGCAACCATTTACCTTAAAAAATGTTAGCAAATCCAATAAATAATTGACAGTTCATTCCACTGTGGCAACCCCTGATGAATAAAGAGACTAACCAAAGGAAATTGAATGAAATGAATGAATGAAAATAAATTCAGTGTGTGTCTGTTAGTTTAGATCTGTAAAGGGCTGGTCAAGGACTGATGATGATTGTTTATTTGAATTACAGGAATAAGCAAAAAATTGCAGAATGTGCTGGAAAACTGTACCGAATGCTGGTAATGATTATATAGAGACGAGTGGTGCCCGTATATAGTATATACAGTATAAAGAGACAGCTACACACTCGTCCTCATGTGTGATGTCAATCTGTTATATGATATTGAAGTGTGTGAAGTCTGGACAGCACTCTGCGTTTTCAGTACATTGTGTCACTCAGTATGATATTAATGAGTAGGTCTTCTGTTTTTAATGAGAAGTAGAAAAAGAGGAGACATGATAAAAAAAATGAGGGTAAAATCTATCTATACATATTAACACACATAGTTCAAACTATTATGCTCAAAAAGATGTTAAAAATATATATTTGATCCATTAAACAGCTCTTGGGAAATATTTTAAAAATAATTACAATTTCACAAGAGAGCTAATAAATGTGTCATCAGCTGTATATGCGGAAAACATAATATCACAGGGAGCTAAAGACAAAAAAAAAAAAAAAATCAATACACAATTCTTCATATAGTGTACGCTGTCTAGACTAAATATATGTCAGTGTGTGTTTAATACAATAAACACATATTTATTTGTGTGTGTGTGTGTGTGTGTGTGTGTATATGTTTGTATGTATATACAGTTGAAGTCAGAATTATTAGCCTGCTTTTGATTTTGTTTTTCTTTTTTTTAATATTTCACAAATGATTTTTAACAAAGCAAGGAAATTTTCACAGTATGTCTGATAATATTTTTTCTTCTGGAGAAAGTCTTATTTGTTTTATTTCGGCTAGAATAAATAAATATATATATATATCCGGCAGCTGGGGTAAATTTCTGGAATTTATTGTCCGTTATTTTACAGTAAATTTCTGGAATTTATTGTCCGTTATTTTACAGTAAATTTCTGGAATTTATCGTTCGTTATTTTTAAGGTAAATTTCTGGAACTTATTGTCTATTATTTTACAGTAGATTTTTGTAATTGGACGTTTGTTTTTTATGGTAAATTTCAGCAACTTAATGTCCATTATTTTATGGTAAATTTCTGGTATTAAATGTCCGTTATATTAATTTAAATTTCTGAAAGTTATTGTCCGTAATTTTATGGTAAATGTCTGTAATTTAACATCCATTATTTTATGGTAAATTTCTGTAATTTAAAGTTCATTATTTTATGGTAAATTTCTGTAATTTAACATCCATTATTTTATGGTAAATTTCTGTAATTTAAAGTTCATTATTTTATGGTAAATTTCTGTAATTTAACATCTGTTATTTTATGGTAAATTTCTGTAATTTAAGGCTCGTTATTTTATGGTAAATTTCTGTAATTTATTTAATTTTGTTATTTTATGGTAAATTTCTGGATCTTATTGTCAGTTATTTTACGGTAGATTTTTGTAATTGAACGTTCATTATTTTACGGTAAATTTCAGGAATTTGTTGTCTGTTATTTTATGGTAAATTTCAGGAATTTAATGTCCGTTCTGTGGGTGTAAATGCCTTGTTGATGCCAGAGGTCAGATGAGAATGTCCAGATTGAAAGGCACCAATAACTCAAATAACCACTTTGTTACAACCGAGGTATATAGAACAGCATCTCTGAATGCACAACGCACTGAACCTTGAGGCGGGTGAGCTTCAGCAGCAGAAGACCACACCGGGTGCCACTCCTGTTAGCTAAAAGCAGGAAACTAAGGCTACAATGCACACAATATTCACAATATTTGACTAGATATTTTTCAAGACACTTCTATCAAGCTTAATGTGACATTTAAAGGCTTAACTAGGATAATTAGGTTAACAAGGCAGGTTGGGTTCAGTAGGCAAGTTACTGTGTAACGATGGTTTGTTCTGTAGACTATCGAAAAAAATATATAGCTTAAAGGGGCTAATAATTTTGACCTTAAAATGGTTATTAAAAAATTATAAACTGCTTTCACTCTAGCCGAAATTAAACAAATAAGACTTTCTCGAGTCTTGTTCGAGTCTGAACGAGTGTGCATGGATGGGTTTCCCAGAAATGGGTTGCAGCTGGAAGGGCATCTGCTGCATAAAACATGTGCTGGATAAGTTGGCGGTTCATTCCACTGTGGCGACCCCGGGTTAATAAAGGGACTAAGCTGAAAAGAAAATGAATGAATGAATGATATTGTAAAGCTTCCTATAGAAAATAAGAACTTATATTAGTGATTTATGAGGGGTGTACTCAAACACGTTGAGCACTGTACCATATTTAAAGTATATTTTTTCCATAATAAGCACTGTTTGTGAAAGAAATGTGTAAAAATTGTGTACAGTTATGCAATGTAAGCAGCGAAGCTCAGATATTTAGCTCTAAAGGAGCAAATAAATACGCATTTACTTTTTGCATGAACAGAACAAAGTGTATTTTAGGAGCACAATCATTTTTATGTATTATGGCATTATTTTGATGACAATTAAGCACGCTCCCCATCCCCCACTCCAAAATTCTCATCAGTGTAATGCATCCATCTTACTTTTCAGATTTGATGTAATTCTCATTATTTTCAATGATGATTTTCATTATATTCTCATTACTGTAATAAACATAGGCAGAGTGTGTGTGTGTTTGTGCGTGTGTGGGGGGACCACATGTGCAATATTTGTCCTTACCAGAGTTTCTATTTTTACTTTTGATGAAGTTTTGATGATTTTCACCTAAATAACGTACACAAATCAGTGATAGGAATTCAGTTCTGGAACCTGTAGTATGCAATAGCTGGTCTAGAATCAGTTTCTCAATGGTCACAACACATTCCAGCCAATCAGAATTGAGTATTTAGACAGACTATGGTAAAATTAAATATACAGCATAATTGAGTACACCTCTTGCCGATCTCTCTTTTAGAATTATACTTATTATAGGATGCTTTACAATAATATATTGGTGTATATACATTATTAGTCAGAAACAAAGCTAAATCTGAAGCTTATCTAACAAAATAACTCAAGATCACGATGCAAAAATTAGTACACCCCAATGAATGTTAGGGAAAAATATTAAATGACATTTTAATAAAGAGATACAATCAAAAGAACAAAGAAAAAATATTAAATTTAGTTAAAATGTTGTAGTTGTGTAGCTCTTAATCCTCGTTAGAGCTGAAATGTATTATATTTCTATTCTTAAAGTGACCAAACTCTATTTTAATGAGCTGTTTTGTTTGAATTCAACAGAATATATTGTCTACATTTACTGAGAAATGGGTAATAATATCAACTTTCAAAAAGAGTTGCTACTTACTTAGGCTGTGCACTGTATAGACGATAACATTAAATAAATGATAAGCTGTGGAAAAGATTTTTCACATTATGGAAATATAAATTAAGAAGAAAAATGTAACAAATTCTACTGATTCTCACTATTAGCTAATGTCTTACTACCTGCCTATTATTAAAGTATTGGATATTTATTAAAGTACATATTCTGCGTGATTTTATTCTACATCCCTAATCCCAACTGCTGCCTTTATAACTATCATGAAGCAGCAAATTAGGAGTTTACAGACGTTGAATTCATAAAGTGTGGTCAATTTTATACAGTTGAAGTCTGAATTATTAGCCTCCCTGTTTATTTCTTTCCCCAATTCCTGTTTAACGGAGAGAAGATTTTTTTCAACACATTTTTAATCATAATAGTTTTAATAACTCATCTCTAATAACTGATTTATTTTATCTTTGCCATGATGACAGTAAATAATATTTGACTAGATATTTTTCAAGACGCTTCTATAAAGCTCAAAGTGAAATATTAAGGCCTAACAAGGTTAATTATTTTAACTAGGCAGGTTAGGGTAATTAGGCAAGTTATTGTATAACAGTGGTTTGTTCTGACTATTGTAGACTATCGAGAGAAAAAATAGCTTAAAGGGGATAATAATATTTACCTTAAAATGGCTGTTAAAAAAATTTAAAACTGACCAAAATTAAACAAATAAGATTTTCTCCAGAAGAAAAAATATTATCAGACATACTGTGAAAATTTTCTTGCTCTGTTAAACATCATTTGGGAAATATAAAAAAAAAAAAAAAAAAAAAATATATATATATATATATATATATATATATATATATATATATATATATGAATAAATCAGTTATTTATATTTCTGAATCATTTTGAGAAATACACTCAAACATGTCTATATTATGTTAAATATGGCTGCACAATATATAGTTTCAGCATCAATATTGCAATGCAAATCAACATTAATAGTCAATTGGGATTATAATTAATCAGGACCTGCAGTTGGAAACTGGAGTTAATTTTTATCTTCATTTTTTTATTATCTGTTATTTTCATTTTAATCTGATCTTATTTTAATGCGTTTTTAAGGCCTGTGACTAAAATTTCAAGTGATTTAACCAAACAAATGTGTGTTAATTGCATTAAACACACGCAGGCATATATTTTGTCTGGACAGCGTAGACCAGGGGTCAGCACCAGGTAGCCCGCGAGGATCACATGTGTTGCCCGCAGGCCTGTTCTAAAAATAGCTCACCATAGCGCCACTTACCAGTAAGCTTCATCTAATATAGAAGTAATCATTTAAAAATGTGAATATTTGCAGAGATATATAAAAGTAAAGTGTTGCACATTGATACATTAAATACAGGGTATTTCCTGCCCTGTTAAATCATTGTTGATAACTTTTGTGAGAATCATTAACATGATCAGTATCTTCACATGGATGAATATCATTAATTATTACCAAAAACATAAAGTATAATTAAAAGTAAATTGAGCAAATTTGTTATTTGAGAAGTGTTCATCAAACTGTTAGCCCTCCACATTAATCGGTACCCAAGAAGTAGCTCTCAGTTTCATAAAGGTTGGTGACCCCTGGCGTAGACTGTATGAAGAATTGTGATTGATTTAACCATTTAGGCTATAGAAATTACATTAGCTGCTACTATTTATTGAATTTAATTAGTCATACAATAAAGATTATGCAGTGTTTTTATTCATTCATTCAGTATCAATATCATTTATTATTCATTATATTTATTATGATGTAAGCAGGTCATCAAAAGAATCGGATATTGTCACAAAATCAGAAATGACCATTAAGATCTGCAGTGTAAATGCAGCCTAAAATGTCACTTTAAACTGAATATTAGTATCCTAAAAAATATCTAGTGAAATTTTATTTACTGTCATCATGACAAAGATAATATACATCAGTTATTAGAGATGAGTTATTAAAACTATTATGATTAGAAATGTGTTGAATGAAATCTTCTTTATGTTAAACAGAAATTGGAGAAAAATATACAGGAGGGCTAATAATTCTGACTTCAGCTGTATATATTTATAGTATTTGTGCGCACAGATGGGTTTTTTCTCCTGTAGGCTGTGGTGTAAATCTTACTCTTTTATTATCAGAAAGAAATAAAAGAGAAAAAGAGAGAGGGCGTTCATATTCACAGGTCATCGCATTGCAGGATATACTGTAGCGGAGAGCTGATATTACACATTAATCAAGCTGAAAGACATTTGGATGGAAGGATAATGAAGTGCGGCTTGGCGGACTCACAGTTCTGTTGGGTAATTGTGTGTCTGTGGGTGTGTTGGTGTGTCAGGCTGGTGAAGAGGCACTGGTTTGATGCTACAGGTTTGCTGGTGGTGGTGGTGGTGGTGCAGCGGAAGAGGTCAGTCGTCAGCCACTCATTTCATTTCGCTCCGGCCGCCGCAGTCTAACCTCATGCAGAACCTCAGATGTCGCCCTGCAAAACACACAAGCACCGGCAAACACCATTCAGACTTATTATTCTAAAAAGAAGAGTTACATACATCACAGAAACAGAGTTGAAGTCTGAATTATTAGCCACTTTGTATATTTCTTTTCCCCAATTTCTATTTAACGGAAAGAAGAGCACATTTAGATTAGACTAGATATTTTTTTTCAAGATACTAGTATTCAGCTTAAAGTGCAATTTAAAGGCTTAATTGGGTTAAGGAGGGGTCAGTAGGCAGGACATTCTATTACAGGCAAGCCATTCTTCAATCTGTTTTATCTATTTTCTATTTTTATTTTTATAATTCTTATTATTTGTTTTTATTTTTATTATTTGTTTTCATTTTCTTACACTTGTCTTTTTTATTCTCGTTTATGTAAAGCACTTTGAATTGCCACTGTGTATGAAATGTGCTATATAAATAAACTTGCCTTGCCTTACAGTGGTTTGCTTTGTAGCGAATTGATAAATATTGCTTAAGAGGGTTATTAATGTTGACCTTTAAATGGTTTTTAAAAAATGTAAACTTTTTTTCTAGCTGAAATAAAACAATTATGACTTTTATTTAGCTAGATATTTTTCAAGATACTAGTATTCAGCTTAAAGTGCAATCTAAAGGCTTAATTGGGTTAAGGAGGGGTCAATAGGCAGGACATTCTATTACAGGCAAGCCATTCTTAAATCTGTTTTATCCATTTTCTATTCTTATTTTTATAATTCTTATTATTTGTTTTATTTTTATTATTTGTTTTCATTTTCTTACACTTGTCTGTTTTATTCTTGTTTATGTAAAGCACTTTGAATTGCCACTGTGTATGAAATGTGCTATATAAATAAACTTGCCTTGCCTTACCTTGCCTTACAGTGGTTTGCTTTGTAGCGAATTGATAAATATTGCTTAAGAGGGTTATTAATGTTGACCTTTAAATGTTTTTTAAAAAATGTAAACTTTTTTTCTAGCTGAAATAAAACAATTATGACTTTTATTTGGCTAGATATTTTTCAAGATACTAGTATTCAGCTTAAAGTGCAATTTAAAGGCTTAATTGGGTTAAGGAGGGGTCAATAGGCAGGACATTCTATTACAGGCAAGCCATTCTTCAATCTGTTTTATCTATTTTCTATTCTTATTTTTATAATTCTTATTATTTGTTTTATTTTTATTATTTCGTTTCATTTTCTTACACTTGTCTGTTTTATTCTCGTTTATGTAAAGCACTTTGAATCGCCACTGTGTATGAAATGTGCTATATAAATAAACTTGCCATGCCTTGCCTTACAGTGGTTTGCTTTGTAGCGAATTGATAAATATTGCTTAAGAGGGTTATTAATGTTGACCTTAAAATGGTTTTAAAAAAATTTAAACTTTTATTCTAGCCGAAATAAAACAATTATGACTTTTATTTGGCTAGATATTTTTCAAGTATTCAGCTTAAAGTGACATTTAAAGGCTTAACTAGGCTAATTAGGTTAAGTTAATGTAATTAGGCAAATCATTGTATACTGATGGTTTGTTCTGTAGACTATCAAAAAAGATATTGCCTAATATGGCTAATAATATTGACCTTAAAATGGTTTTTAAAATATTAAAAACTGCATTTATTCTAGTCGAAAAAAACAAATAAGACTTTCTCCAGAAGAAAAAAATGTTATGGGAAATACTGTGAAAATTTTCTTGCTCTGTTAAACATCATTTAGGAAATATTTGAAAAAAGAAATCGAGCACACATACACAAACACCATATATAAAAGTTTCAAAATGTTGGCAGTCAGTTTATGTTTGGTTTGCATGTTATATGTTTGCTTGTGTTTTATGTAAATATTGCTATATCCCCTATCAGCTTTATTTTAAAGAGGAAAGAGAGTTTTTAATTAACTTATGTTTATAATATTTTTATGCTTAATAAACATTTAATTTATAGTATATATCCTTTCATATATACCACTAGTAAGAAGTCTGGAATCAGTTCGATTTAAAGGGACAGTTCACCCCCACCTTAGCGAAATGAACCGCCAACTATTCCAGTGTATGTTTTACACAGTGGACGTCCTTCCAGCTGCAACCCAGTACTGGGAAACACCCATTCACTCTCCCATTAACACACACACTCATACACTACGGCCAATTAAATTCATCCAATAGGGTATATGCCGAGATAGTGTTGTTCCCATACTGATAAACTTCCGGTGACCTGTTAGAGTTTTTTTCCATTTTATACAGTTCCTTTTTCAGCATCGATGTTGTGATGTAATCAAAATACAATCAGTTAAACTGACTTTGGCATTCATTTAGTTGCTCAAGCGTAAAACGAGACAAAAAGCCGCTTACTCGTACGCGCCCGTCAGAATCGGCAGGCTAGCGCAGAAGCTCCATTGAATATACTGGAGTAAAATAAATGCTCGTATTATAAGGACATGGCGGGGGGAAATGTAATGTAATGCAGTGCTTCTTGCTTAATCTGAGACCCACTTTATGTCGTATATCACTCAGCCAGTGGAGATCGCTGATTTTTAAAGAAAACAAACCTTAAACGCGCCGATATTGCATAGGCATACAGTTCACCGGAAAACATTAACCCATGTTACTGGCAAATTAAAAGTCCTATTATGCTCCGGCATATACCCTATTCACCTATAGCGCATGTCTTTGGACTGTGGGGGAAAGCGGAGCACCCGGAGGAAACCAAACACAGGGAGAACATGCAAACTCCACATAGAAATGCCAACTAGCCCAGCCAGGACTCGAACCAGCGACCTTCTTGCTCTAAGATGACAGAGCTAACCACTGAGCCAACGTGCCGCTCATACATTTAAAAAAAATGTTATTATTATTATTTTTTTTTACAAATTTATGACTGACCTCATGAAAGAAAGCACTAACAGACCCACAAGTACATGTCGTTCTCTCTCCTTCTCTCGTAATACACTCCTCAGCACACTATTAACTGAAGCGAAGCAGCCCAAAATGACGTGGAAAAGCCCAGAGGCGTACATGCATCTGTTTAACAATCACGAGCAGATTTAAATCCGGGGCGAAGGAAAGTAGATCCACAGACAAGAGTCATTTCAATTTCATCCTTCCGCCAGAAAAATAGTCCCTGACAGTGACAGTAAATGTCAATGTTTGTAAGTGTAACATGTCAGACACGATGGGGCTCAAATGACACAGTACAGCTGCTGTGCTATTTATTCTTAAAGTTCTCAGGATAGTAATATTAAAGAGCCCATATTATGGGTTTTTGAACATGCCCTTCCATGTAGTGTGTAACACAGCTCTAAGTGAAGTGAAGTATCCAGCTAAGGCTTAAATCTGTAAGAGTACAGTGTTTAAAACTGTTGATTCAGCTATAAAAGAGTCGACTCATAGTGCTTCAAACGAGTCGCCTTGATAACGAGTCATTAGGTGTATCGCCATGATGTACTAACGAAACCAAGTTATTCACGCGCAAACCCGGGAGATTTGAAACCTGCGGCCCCGCCCTCTAACACAGGTTATATGTGTGTGCGTGATGTCGTCTGGAGGAGGGTTATGTGTGTGTGTGGACGTGTGCGCATGGACGAGGGCAATATGTGTGTGTGTCTGTGAAAAGAGCAGAATGTGACAAGCTAGGAGATCTCCTCGCCAGTTCTTGGGAGTTTTTGCTCAGTAAAATAGTTAGTCGTCTGTATTTTCAAGTCCATCGTCTGTATTTACAGTCATCCACTGGCAGCTAAACTCCACGCCTTACACTATCGAGCGTGTGTGCTCTGTGACTACTTCTATTTCGTTGATTAGCTGCTGGGCATTTCACTCTGTCTGTCGCATAAGGCAGTCAGTGTCGACCAATCGCAACAGACTGTCATCGGTCCAATCAGCGCAGATTAGCTTCGCGCTAAGGAGGGGTTTGGGAACAAATGAATCACTGGACGATTAATATGGGAGTCGCTGGGATAATTAGGTAAAAATAAATGCAGATTATAAGACCATGAAAGTGTTTTTTGACTTTGCATGCATATTAGACTGTTGTTGGAGATCCTTACAACCAAGATATGACCCTATTTCATGTATAATATGGGCTCTTTAAGTTTTTGATGCAACCATAACACGCAGACATAATCACTTTATTAAACAGGCGATAATAATTATTTTTTTGCTGAGTTCGAGTGTACAGTACATTGATTGTTTGTGTTGTAAAGACTGCTGGCTAAGGGTGTTGCGAGGTGATACACTGACGTGCTTAATGAAGTGGCCATAGCAAGTTTTAATCATAAATAAACCTGGCTATCTCCTCAAATAACCAGAACTGTTTTATAAATGAAAATAAAAGGTTGAAGTAAAACGATCACAACTAAAATGAGAAGCGGAGAATTTGTGTTCAAAGAATTCAGTTGACTTCTACACTATTTTTTAGGAAGAGGTGTGAACACCTTTTTAGTGCAATTATTACTGCAGCAGAACACACACACACACACACACGTTTGTTTTTGTGAAAAGTGGGGACATTACATAGATTTCCATTCATTTTATACTCCATCAAAATTTGATGAGAATTCAAGCAGCCCAAAGCGCAATGAGTAACTCTAAAAAGCCTTGGCATAAACCCAAGACAACAACACACCTGAGACACACTGATCTTTCTGAAAATCCTCCATACATCCCAATCACACACACACACACACACACACACACACACACACACACACACACACACACACACACACACAACACACACACACACTATCCTCTGTGCTTTGTGAATCTAAAGTATAAAGAGGACACCATGTGACTTCCTGCCTATCGCCATGGAGGCAGGAAACAGTTGTGTCTGGTTTTAACAGGGACGCATCGGTGACAGACTCGTGGACACACTTCACCACCAATTACAGGGTCAAACCCTGCCTGAGGGGAAATCATATGCTCACTGGGCCAGGTGTTATTATGCAGGACAGATGAAAGAATGGACACACCCATCCTCTCCATACCACAGCCCTTCACACACACACAAACTGTACGCACACAAGCACACACACTCACACAAGCACATGCACACACAAACACACACACATGCACGGAGACATGCACATTCATTCACATTGACTCACTCACACACACACGCACACGTGCACACACACACACACACACACACACACACAAGCATATGCACACACAAACACACACACATGCACGGAGAGAGGCACACACATTCACATTCACTCACTCACACACACACACACACACACACACACACACACACACACACACACACAAACACACACACAAACAATCACTAGCACATGCACCTGCACACACAAACACACATGCACAAGAGAGAGAGAGAGAGAGAGAGAGAGAGAGAGAAAGAGAAAGAGAAAGAGAAAGAGAGAGAGGGACACACACACACACACACACACACACACACAGAGAATAACACACTTATACACACACAAACACATATGCACAAGAGAGAGAGAGAGAGAGAGAGAGAGAGAGAGAGAGAGAAAGAGAGAGAGGGACACACACACACACACACACAGAGAGAAAAACACACTTATACACACACAAACACACATGCAAACATACAAACAGAGACACACACTCACTTACACACAAACAGACAGACACACACTCATTCACACAAATACATTTAGACATATGCACACACACAAACGCATGCACGCACACACACACACGCACAGAGAAATAGACGCACACACATTCACATTTACTCACACACACTCGCACAGAAACAAGCACAAGCCCATGTACACGCAAACACACACACACACATGCATGAAGAGACATTACACATTCACATTCACTCACACACACACACACAAGCACATGCACACGCACAAGCACACACACACACACGCCTGAGGAGAGAGAGATACACACATTCACATTTACTCACACACACACGCACACAAACAAGCACAAGCACATGGACAAGCACACGCAAACACACACACATGCAGAGAGAGAGAGAGAGAGAGAGAGAGAGAGAGAGAGAGAGAGAGACACACACACATTCACATACTACACGTACAAACATGCACACACACACACACACACACTCACGTACACACACAGGCGCACACACAGGCACACAGGCACACACACACACACACACACACACACACACACACACACACACACACACACACACACACACACACAGTTCTCCATTGTTTTTCTAATGTATTTATACTCCTCATAAGTCAGCATCTCCTCATCATAGATGTGCCATAACCAGTCTATTATACAAGTTTATTTCCTTATGTGTTACAAAAATATAAACACACACACCCACGCACGCTCGCACACATACATTACTTTATTTTTTTTATTGTGGGCACATTCTATAGATTTTTATATTGTATTTCTACTTCTATCAACCTCCAACCCAATTACTAAACTCAACCTTCAGAGGACACTGTGTGCATTGATACTGTGCGAACAAAAGACTTTTTTTGCTATTTCTGTGCAAAATTTTGTACAAAAAAAAGAAAAGTAAAAAAAAAAGAAATAAAAAGCAGCAGATTTATGTGGAATGATTTTGGAAATATGGTAAAAAAATAAACATGACATAAAAAATGTATGTATTCACACACACACACACACACACACACACACACACACACACACACACACACACACACACACACACACACACACACACAGTTGAAGTCAGAATTATTAGCCCCGTTTATTTTTAATAATAAAAAATATTCTAGCCGAAATAAAACAAAAAAGACATTCTCAAAAAGAAAAAAATATAATCAGAAATACTGTGAAAACGTCCTTGCTCTGTTAAACATCATTTGGGAAATATTTAAAAAAGAAAAAAAATCTAAGGGGGGCTAATAATTAGCTATATGTATATATATATATATATTTAAGGTTTACAATGCAAATCTAAATAGATTCAGTTGTTAAGTAAAAAAAAGCAAGTCTTTCTAATAACACAAAAGATGGAAAATATGACTTTGCAAATCAAGCTCAAACATAATAAACATTTACATTTAGTTAGTGATACTATTGAAATGAGTATAAAAACCGAATAAACATATAATTACACACAAATACATAAGTAAAGACTCAATGATAGGCTATATAAATCTGCCTGTCCTCATATGCCTTCTCCTTCTCCTTCTCCTTCTCTGTCATGCCAATGTAATTATATAAGTTTGTTTCCTGATACGTCGCAAAAAAAAAAAACACAGACACGTTTGTTATTATGAATTGTGGGGGCATTCCATAGCTTTCCATTTATAGTGCATTTATCCTCTTATCACCCTATGTCTAAACACAAACTCCACACAAAACATTTTCCATTTGTGCACTTTTACCTTATATATAAATACATACATACATACATACATACATATATATATATATATATATATATATATATATATATATATATATATATATATATATATATATATATATATATATATACATACATATATATATATATATATATATATATATATATATATATATATATATATATATATATATAAATATATATATATATATATATATATATATATATATATATATATATATATATATATATATATATATATATATATGTATGTATGTATGTATGTATGTATGTGTATATATATATATATATATATATATATATATATATATATAATTCAGTATGATTTATGAGCCTTTTGAAAAATGGACACATGGGCAATGTCCTCATAAGTCACCCTCTCCTTGTAATAGCTGTGTCATACCAATGCAATTATACAAGTTTGTTTCCTGATATGTCACAATACCACACACACACACACACACACACACACACACACACACACACACACACACACACACACACACACACACACACACACACACACACACAAACATACACACTTCTGATACATTTGCCTATGAGTAAATGACAACGAATAACAAATGACTGTAAACAGTCAAACTGCTTGCCCTACATGCCGGTGTTATGACCATGCCCATACATTCAAATGAGAATAATAGCATAAGAAAATACCAGTCTGCAACATCAAGCAGCATAACCAGCTGTTCTGAACGGCTACAAATCAACGCGAGTGAATGAAACGCAAAATTCATGACACCTTTAAGTTAAATGAGCAGCACACACTCTTAAAAATAAAATGTACAGTATATTCTGTCTTCTCACAACCCTAACCCTAAACACAACCCTCATAGAAAACATTGTGTAGCTTTCATTCACACACAAAAAACTTTAATCTGGATGATTAATGGGCTGTTTTTCTCACAGGGAACAAAAAAAAGATCAAAATGGCTAGTATTACTGTACTTGAGAGAATATTTAGTCCCCACAACGTAGTGAATACCAGGACACACACACACGCAGGTACAGAATGTGATTTATTTCACCAACTGCACTAAAAGGCGGCAGTTATTTTAATTTCATATAAATTCAAAGTGTGATCATGCAAAGTGTTTAGCCAGCATCCTTCCAGGTATGATAAGAATTCCCATCACTCATGTTGCTTTTGTGCTATGCATTGTTTACAATGCAAATTATGCAAATCTAATATATAAACTACACAAAATCTCCGGCTAACTCGGCTTCTATTTCTTCTAAAACATGCATGCTGAATTGAAATACAGCACCACTGCATATTCAGCCTTCAGGGAGAAACATATCTCATATTACAGTCTTAATAATGTCAAATAGTAAACAATCTATTTCATTTTGTGCTTTGACTGTTTCGATGAATGCTTATATAACATATAACAAGTGAAAACAGAACCATCTGAAAGTTACCCTTATTTTATAACTTAGATACAGGCATGTAAACATACATTTAACCATTTAAACACTCTAATGCTTCGTTCACACCAGACGTTAAAAAGCGCAAGTGATTTACATGCTAAGTCAATGCAAAGACACAAATAGACATGCTCGAAACGCGCAAATAAGGTGGCACAAATGGCGCGATTCACACGAATGAAGTGCCGTGAGTTGAGCGTTTTGCGCGATTGACTCGCTTAACACGTATTTCGCACGAATCACTCAAGTTCGAAAATCTGAACTGCAGCGGACATTCGCTATGCGTTAACCAATCAGGAGCTTTTTCTTGTTGGTGCGTGATTATGACGCCTGTTGTCGGTGTCCCAGGGGGAAATCCTCCAGCAAACACCGAACAACAGTTGATCAAACTGGGCTCGGCTCAGTCGGAAGCATCGATGAGCACTCAGTTTATCTGCACATTCCGTGTCTGGTGTGAACACAGCATATGAAAACGCAAACCATACAGGCTCTTTATTGATACATACCCCTGTACACATTCCTGAAGATCGTTAAATACGTCCCAGGAGGTACAGTATGTTTTTTGCAGTTTTTATTTTTGCAAAAGGCCGCTGTGTATGCTTTTTCAGATCTGTTCAGATCTGAACACCAACCCTTTTCGCGTACTTCAACCAGAGGCTGCTGTCAACTGACTGACTGACCGACCAATACATAATCTGCGCTCGCCAGAAATGTATATGGGGGTACGTTTTCACAATAAACCTGTGTTGTCATGTACATAACCCTTTAACCAGGCTTTGGTTAAACATTTTGAAGAATTTCTTTGGTTAAATTGTGGTTTTGACAACACTCCAAGCTAAAGAGTTTTTAATGATAACCTATATGGACAAAACGTCAACCTATTTGTAATTGTCTATTTTAATTGAAGCTATGATATAATAGCAACATTATACCTTCAAAAAGAATGATCTTACTGTATAATCCACATTTAAAAAATGTTTTTGCTGCTTGTTCACTTATTTAAAATGAGCTAAATTAATAAAACTCTTGCAATTTTTAGGGAAAATTTAATTGTTTTATGTTAGATCCATTAAATTTGTCAAAACAATTCAGCTAACCTAATCGTTTTGTTTTGGCACAACATGAAGGAACTGAGTGAAACCCTGCATTTTTGTTAACCCCAGGCTCATTATTGATACGTACCTCTGCATACATTTCTGGACAGTGCGAAATACATCCCAGGAGGTATGTTTTTTTTTCGGTTTTTGTTTTCGCAAATCCACCAGAGGCCGCTGTGTACGCTTGTTCAGATCTTAAATTTCTCTCGCGAGTGCCCTTCGTGCCTGCTGTTCTCATGTTAATCCACCAGAGGCAGCTGTCCACTGGCTGACTGACTGTTTGATCGACTGATCCACCTTTCTCCTTCCCTAAACCCAACCCATAGTGTTTACAAAAGCAATCCAGAAAAAAAGCCTTTGCAGCCGCATAATTTTTACCATGTTTTCAGATCTTACCCTGTTTTCACCATGTTATTTACTTGTTTATTTGATTTTTTGGTGAAATGCAGCCATACATCCAGCACCTCTGGCTACATAATTCACGTTCTCCAGATATGTAGACAGGGGTACATATCCACAATGAGCCTGTGTTTCTTTTTTTCACAATGTACACTCGATTATTATTTTTGCTGTTTGTTCAAACTACTTTTTTAAAATGAGCTGTGTCTTGAGATTTTTTCGGGGCTTATTTGTTTTATGTTCAATCCACTTAAATTTGGTAAGTTAATAGATTTGAGTTGGGACAACAATAATTAATTGTGTGCAACATTGCATTTTTGTGTAATACAGTAGGTTTTACTGCAAATTAAAGACAAAGTCTTAATGTTACACGTAGCTCTTTGAATTCCTGAATTAAAGCCCCATGAATTACAATAAGTGTTCATTGTAATGCTAGTAACCACATGCCACTTGGGTGCTTCTGTACCAGTTGAGCCCAAGGTTGCAATCGTATCCCTTTTAATTAAAACAATATTTTGATTCCACAAATCCCTCATTAACAAATACTCACACACAAAAAGAAACTTTGATATTCATCAAAACACACTGTCACAGATCAACCAGGGACGTGCAATTAGAAAACAGACAGACATACTACGATAACATACTATTATAATCCAGCACAACAACAATGCTCTTACCCTATGTTGTTATAAAAGGACATCTGCATCGCAAACTGGGTTGCTGTTTTACAAAACCAATACAGATTTTTGTGTAAAATGAAAAAAGGCCCCAGGACACGCTATTTGCAATACACAAGTGACGGCTGTCAATCAGATTCCAATTGAATTCACATAAATAATCAGATTTCCACTGACACCTATTTTTATGCGCATTTTAGGCACAAAAATATTCTCGTCGTATAAAAATAGCTGGACGGACAAGTCAAGATGCGCATAAATGCGCATAAAAATGTGTTCATTTAGATTTTACCCCCGGATAACAGGAGATGCGCAAAAAAACACCACGATGGAAACACACTCACTGAATAAATTCCTTGATACGCTTTAAACCAAAACAACTGCACCCAATCCCATAATCCCAAATGCTCTGTACTTCACAAAATACAACAGGTAGATATGATAAACATAAAATGACAGCAACTGCATGTGGCATCTAACAATCCGAAGTAGTGCTGTCAAAAATATTGATATATATTGCTAAATATCAACCCAGGCTTATTCTGAAAACGTACCCTTATGTACATTTATAGAGAGCACGAAATACATCCCGGAAGGTAAGTTTTTTTGTGGTTTTTGTTTTCGCAAACCCACCAGAGGCTGATGTGTACGCTTTTTGAGATCTCAAATTTCTCTCGCGAGTCACGCCTGCTGTTCTCACGTAATTCCACCAGAGGCCACTGTCGACTGACTGATCGTCTGATCCACCCTTCTCCTTCCCTGAACTTAACCAACAGTGTTTTTAAAACCACAGATTGACCAGCGCCCACCCACTTCCCTAAACCCAACCGATAGTGTTTTCAAAAGCAATCTAGAAAAAGAAAAGCCCTCACCTGCCTTTAAACACGTTTTTCAGATTTTACCACATTCTCATCGTTATTTACATATTTATTTTATTTTTTGGCTTTTGTTTTACCTGTTTTCTAGAACCGTTCTTCACCAGATTCAAACCACATCATCGCGGTCAACTCCGCTTCACATCACAAGTACGCGGCAAGCCTTGGATAAACTGGTAACAGCGGAAAAGCCGTCCATACGGAGGTAAATGGTCAGCTGGTAAGCGTGAAAATAAATGGTGTCGGACCGCCCCGTAGCATTGATTTAAAGACGAAATGCAGTCATACATATGCCTGGCTACATATTTAGCGCTCTCCAGAAATCTATATAGGGCTACATTTTCAGAATGAGCCTATGTTGCAATTTCGATACTGAAATATATAAAATGATACAATCTTGCTTTTGGTTAGTATCGATACTAGTATCGATTTTACTGAGTTTGCATACTATAATTTTGCAGAAATTGTTCCTCACAGTATCAAAAATGGTATCCAAAATTAATATTTTTCAAGATATCGTATCGAAGTAGGAAATTCCAGTATCGTGACAATACCAATCTGCGGCACAACATATTTACAGAATAATTGGTGAAAACAAGAGTGGTGGGCAGCACAATCGCCTCACAGCAAGAAGGTTGCTAGCTCCGGCTGTGTCAACTGGCATTTCTGAGTGGAGTTTGCATTTTCTCCCCGTGTGGCGTGGGTACAAGTCCAAACACATGCGCTGTAGGTGAATTAAATAAACAAAATTGTCCGTAGTGTATGTGTGTGAATGAGTGTGTATGGATGTTTCCCCGTGATGGGTTGCAGCCGGAAGGGTATCTGCTGCATAATACATATGCTGGATAAGTTGGCGGCCCTGGATTAATAAAGGGACTAAGCCAGAAAAATAAAATGAATGAATGAATAATAATGAGGACTATGTGTTCACATTTTTGTATGCTTCATCTGTTATTTCGGGATTATCTGAAAGATATCCGCATGGGGGAAAACTACAGTAATTTATAATAAACATGTTTTTGAGCCACATAGTGAAGTGTATAATGTGTACAACCCTCTGTTAATGAATGCTAGCATAACACTGTAGCATAGTAAACTGATAAACTGAAATAAATACTGTAACGTTAGAGTAAATTGTGATCCATTGTGATTTTAGCGTAGAAAACTAAAAGCCTGGTTGTGGTCCGGTGTTCCAGTGGTTAACCGTTTCCCCCGGTTTCCTCTCACCGTCCAAAAACATGCAACTTAAGTTAATTGACTAATCCAAATCGGCACCATAGACATGCTCCTAGTAAGTCGTTCTCTCTTAAGAGCAATCACTATCTGTTCATTAGCTACTACAGCAGGGGAGTTCTCCACATCTACCTGAGCTCAAACTCCCCTCTCGCCTTAAAAACGGGAGGGAACCCCAGGCTTGAGGATCTTATGAGCTCAGGGCTCTCTCCCGGGACATCATGCCAAACAAGCTTTAAAATCAATCATCAGCTAAATGAGAACTGTTGAAAAGAAATAAAAACAAGAGCCAGAATTAAAACAAAACAGGAAAACATCAAATTAAAACATATATCAATAGCATTTGTATAAACATATTAATTGCAGAGTAACAAATCATGACAGCATCTAGATATTTTATTCAGTACATCCTAAATAAAGTGATTATCGTGGTCACTATTCTGCTCCGCATCTACATGACGTTTCAAAGCAGCTTTTGTCTCGCCCACTTGGTCACACTTACATGCAGCTGTAAGCTCAGAAGATGGCAAAAGCACCATGAAAGTATCCCAAATGTCAAAACTGAAGGTGTTATTCACAGAAAAATCTGCATGCAGTTGCGGTCGCAGATGCAGAAACACTGATGCTGCCTAACCATCAAGCACTTCACAGGCCACAACAAGAAGAGTATACATTTTGATTTCTTCGCAAAGGCCTAACCTACATTCAAAAGCAGGAAGAGGACAGGCACAGCGCGACACTGTCAGATCGCAGCATTTCAAAATGTGACTAAAAGCCCTAAAAAAGACACAGTCCTTGGAGATTCGATGACCCTTTACCTTCCCTTCACTCAAGCGCTTTCGTTTTTCCCTCTCTCGTTCCTCTCGATGTGCTGAAGTGAGATTGATTTCATTTTTTATGTGCCGACTAGGGCTGGTATAGGAATCTGACGGTGTGATAACCTTAGATAAAAAGATCACGGTTTCATGATTACTGCTCTAATATATTATTATTTAATTGTCTGGGTAACTTTTTTCCCCCTTGAACACAATTTATTTTATTTTAAAAGGCACCTATTTTACCCCTTTTCAAGATTTAGGATGCGTCTTTTGTGTCTCCACAATGTGTTTGTCAAGTTTCAGCTCAAACCACCCATCAGATTATTTATTTTACCCTTCAGAATATTGGATTTCTGCTTTCCTCCTCCTCACAATTTCTATTTCTTGTCAAAACTGACAGCTGGAGGGGCGTGTTTAAGTATGTTAGCCACGCCCAATACCTCAAAATCGTGCAATCTGAGAATTTATTTTGTATATTTTAATTATTGGTTTACAAAGGCAAACAATTATTTTTGTTCTTAATGACCTGCACAGATGAATTCTCCAACACAAATCTACCAATATGAGCTAACGAAATCAATATGGTCAGTTTTGATTTCATGTGTACTTCATAGGCTTGACATTTCCAAACCAAGGTAAACCTTGATCATCACATGCCTGGTGCAGACCAGTGTGTGTCATTCCCATGTTCTGGCCCTGTGAATAGATCCAGTCAAAAAACAGCATCCTTTATCTCTCTCTATCTCTCTCTACTATTGTTTCTGTATCCTCAGCATTTCTTCACCAGTACTAGGAGGACAGACGATCATTTTATCATGGGAAGCATTGCTGACATTGGGTGGAACATGTCATTAAACAGAGCGCCCAGATTTAGGATGAGCCACCCTCAAAAGCCATTTTAAATTCCGCACACCTGTGACCGCACATCAATCACATTCTATATTAATGCGACAAGTCGCTGTTGTTGCCTGGCAACCATAAACAGCCTCCATTCCATCATTCCACCTGCACTATTTTTTAATTGATGCGCAAGATGGACATTCTCATTAAAATAAGAATATTTTTAGGGGGGGGGGGTAGTTTTACAATCAAGGAATTAAATATGTGCATATAATGAGCTCGTATGAGTAGCAGTGCAACATACTATGACTTTTGGTAAAAAAAAAAAATGAATAGCCACTAAATAACTCACATTAATAGTGTTTGCATGTGCTGCATCTGGTGAGCGTGCTGTTTAATAAACCAAAAATTAATATACATAGTGCACAGAAGATTTGTGAACCATTGGCAAAAATATGACAATTCTGATGATGCATCATGACTTAGGAGATATGGTATTCTATATATTGTGATACTGTAAGACACACTGCGATAAAAAACACCATAATTTAATGTACAGGGATACATATTCCAGGGATAGTTCACCCAAAAATGTAAATTCACTCAGTTTTTACTCCCTTGAGTGCGCTGAAAAAAGTGTTGCATGCAGAATTGTTGCAAACGATTTACTTGTGTTGAATTTAAACAAACAAATTTAATTTAATAATGTTCAACTTAATTTGTTTGTTTAAATTCTGCCCAAATAAATTGTTTACAACCACTGTTGAACACCTCAATTCTGCCTGTATGCAGAATGTATGTATATGTTATCATATGTGTGCATATATACTGCATTTAGGTTTCATATATGCGCATACATCCTCATATAGGTTCTTTTCATGTGGGGTGCTCTTTTGTTTGCCACACATTTTAATAGTAGGCCTAGTATTTCACATACTGAAAGCATACACAATAAACAGCGTACATAAACGTAAAGGACACGAGTAAAACGAGAAGCATTGTTATGACAAGCCTAGCCAATAACTTTAAAAACAAACTAGTTTTACAGGTTTAAAAAGCTTGGTAATAAAAAAATATCTATATATTGTAAGTCAGAGTCTTGGTGCAACGTTTAGGAGATTCTAATCACATTTGCTGAATGCTATCTTAGATTCACGCAAGTATATAATAAATTCTTTTTGTCAGTACTGGTGATTAGCGAGCGGGTTTGGTGAGTAAGAGGGAGGCTTGGCACCTGGCATGTGTTGACGGTTACTGGTTACTCTCCACACACAAACACACACACACACACACACACACACACACATACAGCTATCAGGCAAATATGGTGTGGTCTGGCAAAGAGAAGAACTTGTACATTCCAGCTTGAATGGTTATCACAGAAGGGGATCTACTATGAAAAAAAAAATCAGTTTTATAAGGGGTTTAAACACAGTTGTGTGGCTGAATATAGCCAGCTTTTAATTGTAAACATTTATTAATTGTAATTCTTTATAATCACACTTGATAAAAACTGCAGAAACACTTTTCTGCATTGTCACTTTGTACTGTACGTGTCATCAGAAGGGAAAAACCCCGCCCATTAATTACCATCTCTCCCTCATTAGCATAAGACGTTAGTCTTTTTTTTAAATCTGCCACTATGCTGACACATAGGTATTTGTAGCTCCGCCCTCTTTTAAAAAGAACACAATCTCATTTGAATTTGCCAGCATTTGTCAGCTAATTAACCCTTCGCTATGCCACACCCAAAAACCGCCACCCACCAATCGTGGCTTAGCAACCGTAGCTACGCACTGGGGCTCTGTCAAGCTTTCGAGCGAGGAAAACAAGCCAAATCGCTGTGCATATGGATTGTGCAAATCTGACACCCGGTATCCTCAAAGTTTGGACAGGGTTGTGGAATTTCTTCCCTTTTTTAAAACCTAAAACCCAAGAGGAGAAATGCCAGCGTGAATCAAGCTCTGTGAGGGGCGCTAAAGTTAAGTTGGTTTTGTTTTGATATTCCTAACACATTCAGTGATAGACCGACAGCAATTACTCACACACCTCTTACCCAAAAAAGATCTAACCTGTGTTTACTAAAAAAAATCAAAGCAGGTTATGTTTCCCAGCGGTCTTTTTCTTTTTTATCGCTCGATATTATGACCACTGCTCCGTTTAAGCCCTCGCCCTAGTAGTCACACTAATAGCAATCATATTTCCATCTGTTTCAAGCTACAAATATTTGAAATTACATATCAACAGAAGAAAACCCAGATGTGATCACAAACTGAGCACTTACGATTAATATACTTCACCCGCAGCTGTTTTTCAGTCATTTATATCCCTCATGTCCATGTCAGAGCTACAATAAACCAATGTTTTCGACGGTCTTTTGGAGATTTAGTCATTGGTGACAAAGTTATAGTGGGTTAGTGTCTGCTTTTATATTTGGTGTCGGATTAATATTTGCTGGTAGGGAAAATTTATTTGTTAATTTCTGCTATTCATACTTTGATTTGCATTTTAATTGATTTATTTCTTCCACTGAACTGCAAATTAGAATAGAAATTGGATAAAGAGCACACAAACATGCTGACAGTTATAGGAAGCTTACTGTACATTTTTATGGGTCAATGATGCTAATATTTGTCACAAATCCATCAATTTCCCCTTTCTGGCTGTTCTTTCTATGAATGCATTATGTAGAAGCTCTGTCCATGCGTGTTTCTTCGTTGATTAGTAACGATATTTCATTGCATAATTAGTCTATCAGGCTTTTTGGCTAAAACTGAGAAATTATGTTTTAATTAGTTATTACTAGATCATTTTTAAATGTCACTTGTGCTGCTGTGCATGAACTAAACCGTTGAATGGTTAACATATGAGGAGGCTAGGCTAACCTAGCGTCCATTTTGATTAAATTGTTTTCTAATCGGTTGCCTATTATATGGTGAATATACCCCTGTAATGCATACTGCAGTCCTTTATTTCTCTGGCTTTCTCGGATATCTCACCTGTTCGCCAAAAATGACTAATTATATCCCTGGGAATGTCTGACACTGGCGCATACACATTGTAATAGACGTGCCAGGCACGAAAGCTTGACAGGCATAGCAACAGTAACTAAGGAGGGCGGGGCTTAGCAAAAAGTCAATTTCATCTTCCGGGTTTAAAATAATTATTTGGGCGGGATCAAAATCGTGACGTAGCACAAATCTGCTATTGGAGTAATGATGCATCGGTGTCTCATTATTATATAGAAATAAGTTATTAAAACTATTCAAGTGTTCACAGTTAGCTGATGAATGCTAATAAGCTAGTTTGGCATGCTGTCCAGGGAGAAAGCCCTGAGCACATGAGATCCTCGAGCCTGGGGCTCCCTCCCTTTTGCAAGGCGAGAGGGGAGTTTGAGCTCAGGTAGATCTCTCCCCCCCCTCCTGTCCTCCTGCTGCTGCTTAAGGATTGCTATTAGGGTGTGTTGCTGGTGGAATTTGACTATGGTGCTGATTTGGTTTAGTCTCTTTACTTATGTCTCATGTTTTGGACTGTGGGAGGAAACCAGAGGACCCGGGGAAAACCCATGTGAGCACTAGGAGAACCTAAACTCCACACAGAAATGCCACCTGGCCTGGTAGAGACCCGAACCGGAGGCATTCTTGAGGACACAGTGCTAGCCACTGGGCCGCCATGCTGCCCTATAGAGAAAAATAGGAGGAGAGGGGATGGGAGGGGGTTTCTTCAAGAGGAAGATGACTAAAGGTAAGACACTTAGGTTATTTATACTGAATTAGGAATCGTTTGATTGGTGGATTGTACATTGGCTTGACTCAGGGCCAGCCGTGTCAATCATAAGCACGTGATCCTCTCGAAATTAGTTTATAAATAAACTTCTCTTATGATTAGAAATGTGTTGAAATACAAATCTTCTTTCCATTAAACAGAAATTGGGGAGAAATATACAGGGGGGCTTATAACAATTTAGGAGGGCTAATCATTCTGACTTCAACTGTATACTGAGCACTGTACATCATCAAAGAAAGACAAAGAAGGTAGATTTGTCTTATGGGCGCATGCAAAATGGATGAGATTTTGTGAATTCTGAGCTGCTATTGTTTGTGGAAAGGTTATCTGTGAAATTCAGTGTTGCATCTCTGAAGAAGGAGAAAAAAAAAACATTTTTAATTGCATGCATCTGTGCTGTCTGCTAGAGGCGTGCAAATACAATGGAAAATTTGAATGGGTAAATAAAGCTAGTATTTGAAGAAACAAACATCAACATTTTCAACAAATATCAGCCTTTTCTGAAGACGCTGAAATATTAGGGGGAGAAAGAGGGGGGAAAAAAAGGTGTGTAAATACCTAAAATGACTGTACACAGATTGTCGTATGCCATTTCGTGCAGCTGGCAACAAAATCTGCTCATAATTTGAATCTTTTTGTCATTTTTTCTCCTTTCACTCGGTCACAGTTCAAATTTGACCATAATAATTCTTTTATTCATTCATTTTCCTTCAGCTTAGTCCCTTTATTTATCAGAGATTGCCACAGTGGAATGAACCACCAACTATTCCAGCATATGTTTTACATAGCGGATGCCCTTCCAGCTGCAACCCAATACTGGAAAACACTCATACACTTTCACACTCACATACACTCATACACAAAGCCCAATTTAGTTTCTTCAATTCACCTATAGTGCATGTGTTTGGACTGTGGGGAAACCACAGCACCCGGAGGAAAGCCACGCCAACACAGGGAGAGCATGCAAACTCCACACAGAAATGTCAACCGGCCGAGCTGGGACTCGAAACCAGCGATCTTCTTGCTGTGAGGCGACAGTGCTAACCATGCTCCACACTGGATAAAGTCACGTCAATCAGCTGGTTTGTCTATAAGCTGGTTAAAGCTATAAGCTTTAAAACACTCCAGTTACACTCAGTAAACAGCGGTGAGTTCGGTGAACTGATGACCTTCACTGCCAATCACAGTAATTTCTGCTGAGCATGTGAACACGATGGCAAATCAGCACTGTTTAAGAACGCGCTCAACAGCGCTTAAATGTCAGCAGGAAATGGCCGTTTTTAAAATTTCAGTACTGATTGGTATCGAATTCCAGTATCGTGAAAACCATACCTTTTTTTAATCGCATAACTTAGTGCACCAGGGGTTCCATTTTGAGTATGTGGAATGAAACAACAGTATTATCAGAATTGTAAAAAAATTAAATGATAAAAAGACATGTCAACAAATGCTTTTTATGTTACTTTAACTTAATTTAATAGGTTATCAGATTTTAACCTATTTTTTGTAGCTATACAAATATAAATTTATTAATATAAATTTAAATATAAATATATAAAGATTAATAAAATAGTTGTTCTCAGTTTGAAATATTTACGTTGAGATGACCAGAAAAGTTAATTTCATTTAACTAAAAAATGTAAGACTGGAAGTTTTTTACAGTGTAGAAGTGTTGTCACAGTACTGGAATTCAGTACTAGTTGGTATTGAAATTTTAAAAACGTCCCACTAACAATTGAGCGATGTTGAGCGTGTTTTTAAACATCGCTGATTTTGCCATTGTGTTTACTGCTGTTTACTGAGTGTAAACACAGATACAGGAACACGTCGATCAGCTGGTTTATCTATAAGCTGACATACAAACGATGCGCTGACGATTCACAGCTTTAAAATGCTCCAGTGTCCCTGTAACAGTGGTTACGCTTGGTAAACAGCGGAGAGTTTGTTGAACTGATGATCTTCATGACCAATCAGTAATTTCTGTAGAGCAAATTAGCGCTGTTTAAGAACGTGTGCAACAGCGGGAAATGGACTTTTTTTTTCTTTTTAGTATCGATTGGTACCCAATTCCAGTATGGTGACAACCCTACTGTATAGGATGTTTTATTTTTGTTGTTAAAACTTCCTCATTGAATTAAACTTTCAATCAGTTATGCATTGAACAATACATACACTTTTAAAATTGTGTTTGCTGTTTGTTCAAGCTACTTGTTTAAATTGAGCATAAACAACACAATGCTTGAGTTTTTTTTAAACAACTTAATTGTTTTATGTTCAAACCACTTTAATTTGTAAAAACTAACAAGTTTAATTTATTCCTTCATGTAGTACACTGTTCCCTTTAAAGATTTACCCGATGTGTCCTCGGGAGTTTGTTTTCCGTATCAAAGTTGCGAAGTCTGAACTTACAAGGAGAGGATGCAAGACTGTACTGTGTGTGTAGGCTACTTAACATTAAGGAAATGCAGAGAGGCGAATGTCTGCAGCCCCGCCTCCGTTTTCAGATGTCTCTGTTTTCCCCCATCCACACTGCGACGGAGCAGCAGTGTTTTAGGATGAAAATGGCCTCTCCAGCGTTTCCAAAACACTGGCATAGTGTGGACGGATGGTGTAACCGTAGCTAAACTTAATGTGTTATAAAACTAAAACGCATTAGCGTAAACGGGACCTAAGAATTTGATAAACAGCACTCAAATGTTAGCGGGAAATGGACGTTTTTAAAATTTCAGTATCGATTGGTACAGAATTCCAGTATCGTGACAACCCTACTGTATAGGATGTTTCATTTTTGTTGTTAAAACTTCCTCATTGAATTAAACTTTCAATCAGTTATGCATTGAACAATACATACACTTTTAAAATTGTGTTTGCTGTTTGTTTAAGCTACTTCATTAAATTGAACTGAAACAACACAATCCTTGAGTTTTTTCGAAACAACTTAATTAGTTTATGTTCAATCCACTTAAATTTGTAAAAAACTAACAAGTTTATTTAATTCCTTCATGTTGTCCCGACACAAATAGATTGTGTGGAACGTTCGAGGTTACTAAAGTAACCCTTCGTTCCCCGAGGAGGGGAACGGAAGCACTATAAGTGGATTTGATTTGTAAAATCCACGCATTGGGGAGGTTCGGTTCAGAAGCTACTCGTCTGAAAGAGTATTGAACGGGCCAATTAAGAATGAATTGGCAGCGCAAGCCTGCGCAGGTGAGCGGCATAAGCAATCAACTGAGTATATAAGCTCACCTGGCGCCAGCAGACGCTATCCTTTTTAAGCTGAAGAGACTTTCAACAGCTAAGGGACAGTCATTATGGCGACGGAGTATAGTGCTTCCGTTCCCCTCCTCGGGGAACGAAGGGTTACTTTAGTAACCTCGAACGTTCCCCTTCGGGGGGAACTTCAGCACTATAAGTGGATTTGATTTGTAAAATCCACGCATTGGGAGCCCATTGAAAGCGCCATAATGACTGCACCTTACCAACACCCCCGATGAGGAGATAGTCAAGCAAGCGTGACGCACCCGCATCATGGGGGGCGCGGTCCTCCAACGTGTCCCTGGCCCTAATTTATCCTACTTCAACAGAAGTTTTACGGATTTAGATATATTTTTTGGGAAGTCGTGAGCATCTAGATAATTCTAGGAAAATACGACAGTACGTTGGGAAGCGTGCAATCCCGATAGGGAGGACGCTGCGGAGGCCATCCGTTACCCAAGGGGGGATAGATGGCAGAATTTACATATGGACTAGCCCTAAAAAGGGGGAGTACGCATAGCAAAGAGTGGTTAGCGGGGAGGGAAGACACGGGTCCGCCCAGGGGGGGGACTTAACCGTGGCTGAATAAGCATATGGGATCGCCTAGTGGGGACCACGCATAGCAGGCACCTTTACCCAAAACGCGGGCTGACCAGCGGGCAGACCTACAACGTAGTGGGCCAGCAAGTGACTCCTCCGCTGAGTCAGTGCTGGGGGCCACGGAGGAATCTGCAGGGCTCACCTGACGGGGAACTTTACTGACAGATAAAAAGGCGCACATATCTCCGTGTTAGGGAAAATGGCGCAGCAAGCGTGTTTCAACACCCTACCGAATTGTTTCCTCAATCACCAAGGGTTACCTAATACCCTTGAGGAAACCGGCTCCACTCGCAGATTGTAAAACCTTGCAAATGTGTTGGGTGTCACCCAGCCCGCAGCTCTACAGAAGTCTGTTAGAGGGGCGCCGCGTGCGCGCGCTCGAGAGGATGCGAAGCTCCGAGTGGAGTGCGCACGCGCTCTCGGGGGACGCGGCTCATCTCGGCTCTGATAGTGAAAGAAAGGCATCCACAATCTAGTGGGAACTTATTTCGGTACGGCACTTCCCTGCTGCCGACCGCTATAACAGACGAAGAGCTGCTCAGATGATCTAAACTCTGAGTGCGGTCCGGATAATACGCAAAACGCGAACTGGACAATAAAGAAGGGCTGGGTCTGCCTCCTCCGAGGGCAGCGCTTGCAGGCTCACTACCTCGTATTAAAACGGAGTGGTAGGAACCTTGGGCACATATCGCGGGCGGGGTCTCAGGACGTGAGAGAAGCCAGCCCAATTACAGGCACGAGTCACTGACCGAAAAATGCCTCCGGGTCCCCGACCCTCTAATCGATATCAACGCGACCAGCAGAGCTGTCTTCAGGGACAGAAAGATACTGAGTCGAGGATCGAAGGGATCTGACGCGGCTTGTGTAGCGAGGGCGAGATCCTAAGAGGGCATGAGAGGGGGCGGGATGGATTAATTCGCTTAACGCCCCTGAGGAACCGGATGATGAGGTTATGCGTTCCCACGGTGCTGCCAGCCACCGCGTTATGAGAGCGGAGATGGCAGCCACGTAACCTTGAGTGTGGAGGGCGACAGCCTGCTCTCCAGCTTCTCTCGGCGTAAAGAAAGCACAACGCTGATCTGGCAAATTACGGGGGTCTTCTCAGCGAGAGACACACCATTCAGTGAATAGACTCCACGTCAGGGCATAGGCGCGCTCGGGGAGGGGGCTCTAGCCCGAGTGACGGTATTAGCCACCGCAATCGGAGGTTACCTAAGTCTTCCTCGCGTCTAAAATCTCTTCAAAGATCGGCGAGGGTGCCAGGTGGTGCCCTGTCCCTGAGAGAGTAGGTGCTCTCTCGAAGGGACTGCCAGGGGAGGGCTATCGCGAGGGAGAGCTCTGACATCCAGGTCCGGTTGAGCCAGAGGGGCGCAACCAGCAACCTGTTCCTCGTCCTCTTCCTGACCTTGCACAGTAACTGCGCGAGCAGGCTCACTGGGGGAAACGTGTATTTGCGCGTGCCCCGAGGCCAGCTGTAAGCCAGTGCATCCGTGCCGAGAGCACTCGGTCAGGGAAAGAACAACTAGCAATGAGCGATCTCGGGGGAAGCAACAGATCGATCTGGGCTTCCCCGAATCGCGCCCATATCAGCTGAACAGACTCGGGGTGGAGTCTCCATTCTCCAGGACGCAAGGCTGCCGTGAGAGCGCATCGGCTGCACGGTTGAGCTTGCCTTAATATGAATGGTGTGCAGCGATTCAGCCGCGGATGACTCCAGAGGAGCAGACGGCGGGCGAGCTGAGACATGCGGCGAGAGCGCATACCCCCTATACGGCTGATATACGCCACCGCCGCCGTACTGTCCGTCCTGACCAGCACGTGTTGCCGCTCCAGCACCGGAAAAAAACGGTGGAGAGCGAGGAACACTGCCAACAGCTCCAGGCGATATGCCAATGCAACTGGGTACCTTTCCACAGGTCCGCAGCCGCACGCCCGCAACGCACAGCCCCCCAGCCCGTGTTGGAAGTGTCTGCTGAAACGACAACAAGACTGGACGCCTGTTCTAGAGACATCCAGGCCTGTAGGAACGAGGGGTCGCTCCAAGGGCTGAGGGCGCGGCGACACAGCGCAGTAACAGAGACTCGGTGTGCGCGCGCGTGCCATGCGCGTCTGGGGACTCGATCGTGAAGCCAGTGCTGAAGTGGTCTCATATAGAATAATCCGAGCGGCATGAAGCGGCTGCGGATGCCATATGCCCCAGGAGCCTCTGAAATAGTTTCAGTGGGACCACTATTTTACTGTCGAGCTCTCTCAGACAGTACAGCATCAGCTGAGCGCGCTCTCCGGAGAGGTGCGCTGCCATGGTGACCGAGTCCAGCTCCAGCCCGAGAGAAGAGATCCTCTGCACGGGGGCGAGTTTGCTCTTTTCTCGGTTGACCTGAAACCCCCACAGGTGGAAGTGCCAGAGCACTTTGTCTCTGTGCATAATCAACTGCTCCGAGAGAGGGCAAAAATCAGCCAGTCGTAAAGAAATTGAGTATGCAGATGCCCGCGAGCCGAAGGGGCGCTGAGGCACCCTCCGCGGGCTTGGTGAGGACCCGCGGAGACAGAGAGAGCCCGAAGGGGAGGGCTTTGTATTGCCAAGCTCGACCTTCAAACGCAAACCGCAGAAACTGTCGGTGGCGAGGAAGAGTGGAGACATGGAAATACGCGTCCATCAGGTCTAATGCTGCAGACCAACCCAGAGGACGAACGCACCGGAGGATGCGCTTCTGCGTGAGCATTCTGAACGGCAGCTTGTGCAGGCAGCGGTTCAAAACGCGCAGATCTAGGATTGGCCGTGACCCACCGCTCTTTTTGGGCACGATGAAGCGTGGGCTGTAAAACCCACCCTCCATCTCGGCTGGAGGGAGCGGCTCGATTGCATCCTTCGCCAGGAGGACAGCAATCTCCTCTCGCAAGACAGGGGCGGACAGGGGGCTGACCCTGGTGAATACACACCCGTGACTTGGGGGGCCGTTTCGCGAACTGAATCGCATAGCCGAGTCTGATTGTGCGTATGAGCCACCGCGAAGAGCTGGCCCGCGCTAACCAGGCAGGCAGAGCTCTCGCTAATGGACTCATCGCTACAATCGCTGACGTACCAGCAGTGGGGCAGCGCGGAGTGGGTGTGCTGATCCGGGAAGCTCGCGGGTCCCACGGAAAAGCTGGAGGTGAGATATTTGCTCTCACTCCAAACCCGAGCTCCGGAGGGGAGGCTCGAGGGGTGGGAGAAAGGAGACCGTCCTCCCAGCGCTCGTGAGCCACTGGCGAAACGCACCGAATCTGCAAGCTAGAAAGCATAGCGTCCCAGACTGGCAGATTTCGGGCTGTCACATCTGGGGAAGTGAAAAGTGCCCTTTCATAATGTTTTCATGGCAGTAAAAAGTGCCGTTGGAAATGGGGCCCCGCCCTCCAGCGGGGAAAGAGCAAGTTCCCTCTTCTCCAGATGGCCTGTCCCAGGGGCGCTTCGCGGTCCGTTGCCGGACTTAGCGGCGTTCTGGGCAGGGGGGCTGCCTGCTTCCGAGGTGCCCGACGCGCTCGCTTCGCCTGAGGCGTGTGCGGGGGCGGAGCAGCTCTCGTAGGCGGGCGCCTTCGGCGAGGAGCAGGTATGAATGGCACGGCGGGCGGAGCGGGCTACGGACCGCCGATAAGACATCACCCACCAACTGCTCTCTCACCGCCTTGAATTCCTGGGTGAATTCACAGACAGTGTCGCCGAACCTGGCTGGGGATATGGGGAAGTCAAGAAAGCGGACTTTGTCGACTTTGCGCATATCAGCCAGGGGTGGCGCTCCTGGACCACTAATGTGGACATCGTCCTCCCCAACGCACACGCAGCGGACTCAGTAGTCCGAAGAGCTAAGTCGGCGGCGGTGCGAAGCTCGTAAGCCTGGGTTGGACCCACCCTCGTGCAGCTCGGCCAGCGCCTGCGCTTGGTAGCGCTGGTAGGTGGCTATCGCATGCAAGGCGGAAGCAGCCTGGCCCGCAGCTATGTAAGCTCTAGCTCCGAGGGAGGTAGATAACTTACAGGCTTTGGATGGGAGACGAGGCGGACCCCGCCAAGAAGAGGCGCCGCGCGGATTTACCGCCATCGCGCACTCAACCTGAGGAATCGCCACATACCCCCTGGCTGTTTCACCGTCAAGAGTGGTTAGGGTGGAGGAACACGCAGCACGAGCAGAAAAAAGGTGCTCTTTAAGACCGCGTGAGCCTACTGTGCACCTCCGGGAAGAAGGGAACGCCCCTCTAGTCGGTCCGGCCGCGGAGCTGGGGGATAAACCATCTCCAACCCACGGCCGAAGCAGCCCGGGAAAGCACGGCTAACATGTCCGTTTCAGGATCCGTAGTGACAGCGCTCACCAGCCCGAAGGGGGCGAGCGGGTCTGGATCATCATCGGACAATGAAAGCCCACCCTCCGATGCCGCGGTGGACATCTGGTCTCCGGTGTCATCGGGCGTAAGGGCTACCATCTGTTAGACGGATCGCTTCCCCCGCCCGAAGCTTGGATGGAGCGCTTAGAGGAGCGGGAGGTCCGCGGGCCCGTGGGCGACGGATTATCTCTTCGCTGAAACCCTCAGATCTGCCCGAGTGCCCGCTGCAGAGCAGGGGACAACTGGGGTGGTTCACCCTTTTGCAAAGGCTAACCGCGATCTTGCGCAACAGTCATGGCATCGCAATGACGACATGAACTGCCCGCGAGCAGCGCATTAACATGCTGGACCCCCAGACATGTAACGCAATGCCCGCGCCCATCATCCGAGGACAGGAAACCACCGCATCCAGAAACGCACAGTCGGAGCGCCGTCCTGATAAGGACGTGCTGCACGACTGTGTTGCTCTTTCTGTGAAGTTTGCAACTTTATACGCACCGCTCTGGACGACCGGACCCAAAGAACGCCAGGCAAGGGAGAAACCCAGCTCGACCGTCTGCCACTGCGTGTACACACTCTGGACCGGGAGAATGCTCTCGTTCGCTCAGAATCGCTGGTCACAGCAGGAGGAACCCTCATCGACTCGATCAGAAAGTCTCTGAAGCGAAAAGGATAGCGTCTGCTGGCGCCAGGTGAGCTTATATACTCAGTTGATTGCTTATGCCGCTCACCTGCGCAGGCTTGCGCTGCCAATTCATTCTTAATTGGCCCGTTCAATACTCTTTCAGACGAGTAGCTTCTGAACCGAACCTCCCCAATGCGTGGATTTTACAAATCAAATCCACTTATAGTGCTGAAGTTCCCCCCGAAGGGGAACTCAGTATTTTATTTACAGTGTATGTTTTGTACCACATTTGTGGTTTGCAGCATTTCGAAACATGTCAGACATGTGGTTCATATTGTAATGTAGTGCTTTTTTTACTTTTTCAAAAGCTATGAACACTTCAAAAATTCAGGTTTAATTAAATGTGTTATTTGCTGCAATTAATTAGCAAAAGAGAGGGTATGTTTCGTATTTTTAATGAGAATGAAAGAAGGCAGTAATGTAAAGGCTTGGTTTTGTTATAAATATGCATACATTGAAGATGAAGCTTATATAAATATGCAGCTACACGACGCCTCAACAGTTTTGCTGTCAATTAAGTTGCTAATATCAAAATGAAAATAGCAGTTTCTTATATCATGTCTTCATTTTATTGTTAAGAAAATGAAACAACGTAGCCAGGATGATGTGAATGAGGTTATAAAGTACACTGTTCCCTTTAAAGATTTACCCGATGTGTCCTCGGGAGTTTGTTTTCCATATCAAACTTGCGAAGTCTGAACTTACAAGGTGAAGATGCAAGACTGAACTGTGTGTAATTCCTTCATGTTGTCCCAACACAAATTGATTGTGTGGAACTCAGTATTTTCTTTACAGTGTATGTTCTGTACCACATTTGTGGTTTGCAGCATTTCAAAACATGTCAGACATGCAGTTCATAATGTAATGCAGTGCTTTTTTTACTTTTTCAAAAGCAATGAACACTTCAAAAATTCAGGTTTAATTAAATGTGTTATTTGCTGCAATTAATCTGAAATTTACAAGCAATTTCTGACCAAAAAAACAGTTTCTGTGCCAGATTTTTCACCCTTGAGACTGTAATTTGTAATATCACAGCAATGCTAGAGTGCAGCATGTTTAATAACATTTTTAAAATGTCCTTTTGCTTCTGGTGCTTGTATAAACAGAAATCAGAAGCTCTCGCTGAAACATAATCACTCGGAGAATCAATGACATATGATGCTGTGTATGTTGACTAAGGCTAAAATTACAATGACACTCACACAACAGCAAAACCATTTAGAAATCAATACCCTTATTGTAGTATATTACACTGTAAAAAACATCAAATGAACTTATCTAGACACCTCAACTTCATTTATTTATTCATTTTCCTTCAGCTTAGTCCCTTATTCATCAAGGGTCATCACAGTTGATAATCCACCAACTATTCAGGTATTTGTTTTAAGCAGCGGATGCCCTTCCAGCTGCAACCCAATAATGGGAAACACCCATACACACTCATTCACACACACACTCATACACTATGGTCAATTTAGTCCATATTTATCTTCATCTTATCATTTTACCTCATGTATCTTTATCTCAGCGCATGCTTTTCATTATAGCCATGTACATGTACAGTATTACCATCAGTATTAATTCTGATCAACAAGTTCGTTTTGTTTGACTGTTACACATCTGCGGCTTTCAGTGGAGCTTGCGTTAAACCACAAACATAATCATCGCCATATTGCAGCAATGGCATTGTGTAAGATAACATTACAAAATGCCCATAAACTGTAGTCAATGATATGGCAGAAAACGCCTTGCATTAACCCCTTGGCTCGCAAACACACACACACACCATCAAACCACACTCGAGATTCATTTACCAGCAGAATTGAAGAGATGCAAAGGTGAGGTTAATGGATGATCTATTATTTAAGTGTTGCATACTCACCGGCCACTTTATTAGGTACACCTTACTAGTACCGGGTTGGACTCCCTTTTGCCTTCAGAACTGCCTTAATCCTTCATGGCATAGATTCAACAAGGAACTGGAAATGTTCTGACCCTACCATCCGAACGTCGCAGCAGAAATCGACACTCAACAGAGCAGGCAATGTTTTTCCAATCTTCTATTGTTTAATTTTGGTGAGCCTGTGCCAATTGTAGCCTCAGTTTCCTGTTTTTAGCTGACAGGAGTGGCAACCGGTGGTCTTCTGCTGCTGTAACCTATCCGCCTCAAGGTTGGATGTGTTGTGTGTTCAGAGATGCTCTTCTGCAAAGCTCTGATTGTAACGAGTGCTTATTTGAGGTACTGTTGCCTTTCTAAAAGCTTCAGCCAGTCTGGCCATTCTCCTCTGACCTCTGGCATCAACAAGGCATGTGCGCCCACAGAACTGCCACTCACTGGATACTTTTTCAGACCATTCTCTGTAAACCCTAGAGATGGTTGTGTGTGAAAATACCAATAGATCAGCAGTTTCAAACAAATATGCCATGTTAAATGTCACTTTAATCACCTTTCTTCCCTATTCTGATGCTCGGTTTGAACTGCAGCAGATCGTCTTGACCATGTCTTCATGCCTAAATGCATTGAGTTGCTGCCATGTGATTGGCTGATTAGTAATTTGAGTTAACGGGCAGTTGGACCGTTGTACCTAATAAAGTGGCCGGTGAGTGTAAGTCAACAGGCTGCATTTAACTTAGCATTCTGACTAAATTTCGGGTGCAACGGTTGACTTGTTATGACTAGACATTTATTACAAGTTACAACACTGCTGAACCGACAAAATTTCTCAATGCTTACCAAAAAAAAAAAAAAAAAAAAAAAGCAGATGACTAATTGTGTGGTATGCAGGTGCTCTATGGTGGAGGTTTTCGGCTGAGTGATCATGACCCAAGAATGTGCTTGCCGGTTTAACAGAGAAAGAAAAAAACAATGCTGTAGAGCAACGGAAATATTACAATGCTTATAACCTTAAAAACCACCTCAAAATTGTTTGTTTTCTTGGTATTGAGCAATTTCATGTGAATGTCAACCACGCCAAGTTTTCACCAAAATAACGAAACCATTTCTAGGTTTTTTTTGTGTAGGCTTGTATTTTAAAATACTCAAAAATTTCTCTGTTAATGTTTTCAAACAATTATATTTGATGTTCTAAAGTCACACAAGTGCCAATTTCACATCTGTCACATCCATAACGGAGAGATAAGTCACATCCATAATCAAGCTTTTCCCTCATAAATGCAAAATAAAATAAAACCAAAGATTTTTGTTCTAAAGTGAGCCAACTCTTATCCTTTTGATTAGCATTATTTCTTTGCTGTTGTGCAGTTTGATTTTCAGAATTTATACAAAGTATATTATATACTGTGTAAACTCAGACTTTTTAGGTCACATCCCTAACACATGTTTATTTTCCTCATTTAACATTCATTCATTTACTTTTCGGCTTAGTCACTTTATTAATCTGGGGTCGCCACAGCGGAATGAACCTCCAACTTATCCAGCATATGTTTTACGCAGCGGATAGCCTTCCAGCTGCAACCCATCACTGGGAAACCAGATTAAGACCCAGGCTCATTATTGATACGTCCACCTGCGTACATTTCTGGAGATAGCTAATTATGTCCCAGGAGCTAGGTTTTCTTGCAGTTTCTGTTTTCAAGAATCAATTAGAGGCCACTGTGTACGCTTTTTCAGATCTCAAGATTCTCTTGTGGGTGACATTCGTGCCTGGTGTTCTCGTGCAAATCCACCAGAGGCCACTGTCGACTGACTGACGGACTGACCGACCAATCTCCCCATCCACCCCCTTCCCTAAACCCAACTAATAGTGTTTTCAAAAGCACCGATTGAATCTCCCAACCCCCTTTCCTAAACCCAACCAATTGTGTTTTCAAAAGCACCGATTGACTCTCCTAGCCTCCTTTCCTAAACCCGGCCGATAGTGTTTTCAAAAGCAATCCAGAAAAAGAAAAGCCCTCGCTGCCGTCTGATTTTTACCACATTTTCAGACCTTACCACATTCTCATGCTGTTATTTACTCATTTATTTTATTATTTTGCCATTTGTTTTACCCACTTTCTAGTATAATTTTTCGCCAGACTCAAACTCCGTCATCACGGTCAACTCTGCATCTCAAGTTCGTCGACGTACATGGCGAGCTACTGGACGAGCTACTGGTAACGGCAGAAAAGCCGTCCACATGGAGATAAATGATCAATCGATTGCGCAAAAATAAAGAGTAGCCGTTTGCGGCATCATACCATTTTTTTAAAGACAAAGTGCAAGCATTCGTAGCTCTGGCTACATAATTTGCGCTCTCCATAAATGTTTACGGGGGTACATTTTCAAAATGAGCCTGTGTTGACAATTACTTTTTTATGTCTGTATACACAATAAAAATTAGGATTAAAAAAATATTCTGCACTATTACTAGGCCAGTTTTCGCAAATCTACCAGAGGGCGCTGTGTACACTTTTTCAGATCTCAAATTTCTCTCGTGAGTGCAATTCTCGCCTGCTGTTCTCACGTAAATCCACCAGAGGTCGCTGTCGACTGACTGACTGATTGACCAATACCCCCACCCACCACCATCCCTTAACCCAACCCATAGTGTTTTCAAAAGCACAGGTTGGCCAGAGCCCACCCACTTTCCTAAACTAAACCGACAGTGTTTTCAAAAGTAATCCAGAAAAAAAATCCTCGTGACTGCCTGATTTTAACCACATTTTTTATATCTTACCCTGTTCTCACTCTGTTATTTACTTGTTTATTTTATTTTTTGCCTTTTTAGTTTCACCTGCTTTCTGAAACCGCTCTTCGCCGCACTTGAATCCTGTCTTCGCAGTCAACTCCTCTCTGCATCTCAAGTCTGCTAACATACGGGGCAAGCTACTGGTTAAACTAGTAACTGCTGAAAGCAGTCCACATGGAGGTAAGAGGTCAGCTGGTAAGCACGAAAAGAAACAGAAGAGTCATACCGTCCCGTAGCGTTCATTTTAAAGATGCAATGCAGCCAGATAATTTGCGCTCTCTAGAAATGTATAAGGGGGTACATTTTCACAATGAGCCTGTGTTGGCATAAAAATTATTTAAAATGTTCATCCTACTCAATTCTAAAAGCACAACGATTCCATTAAGGCTTTTATTTTGGGGCAATACTATGACTAGTTGTGACAGAACTAAAATGTGTCATGTTCACCAGCGAACAACCACCAGATGTCGCTGGTAAACACTCACACACAAACACACACTTAGAACTACACTTCCGCCTATTCCTGGACTACATTTTCATACATGCACTTCTCCCTGACACCCATGCTCATTCATCTAACTTGATTGCATTCACCACCTGAACCTTGTCATAGACTGAACTCTCACAGCTGAAGCCACTGACACAATGATTATTTGGACTATTTAAACCCCTCTTTTCCACACACATGTTGCCGAGTCTTGTTTGCTGTACCAGTGACATTACAACTTGTTTCTCCTTTGTCTTGTTTCTCCGTGTGTGAACCCTAGCCTGGTATTCTTTGTTATCCTGTTTAGCCGCCTGCCTTCTGACCTCCTTGCCTGTTATTCGACTACGATTCTGGACTGTCTCAATATACCTGTTTACACCTGTTTTGACCATTGCTTGCCTGACTACGATTAAACCTGCATTTGGATCCTACCTTCTGTTGTCAGTGTCACTCCCCGTGGTTACAAAATGTTTGTGTGAACTGACCCTTTAAAGGCTCTATGCATCCATTCAGACGAAATTTTGTCACAAATTATTTTGCCACCCGGTTTAAAAATATGTAAATGAATAATTCAGGCAGATCCCAACACGGGCAGATTGTGTAAACCAAAAGCAAAAATATGTCCAAGACTATGTTTAAAGAATACAGTGGGTTCAATACAAGTTAAGTATTTGTGGCATAATACTGATTACCACACACACACACAAAGCATCAAGGTTAAGAAGAAGCACTTAAGAAAGTGAATGGAGCCTCTTTTTTTTGGGACGACTGAAAAGCAAACCTGTAACACTTACACTCTTAATTTAATAACAATTTATTAAAAGCATTGCATTATTCTTTCTGTATTATCTGAGCTCTAAATATGTTCTCTTCAATGCCCAACTGTCATTTAAGGTCAATCCTTTTTGTGGTCGCAGAATATTACTTTCAAATATGGGTGCGCTTGGAGCTAGAGCAAATATGGAAAACGTATTGCTTTGTGTGAATGATCTCATTCAAATTTATATCCAACTGGCAAAATATATATATGTAAAATAAAAATAAAAACTCCTGCGCCAAGGTATTATATGGGTGTGTAGATTCTACTTGCTAAGCAAAACAAAAAATCTGCACACCAAAACAAACTCAGAGTTAATGTCAAGGTTAATTAAAAAGTGCTTCACTGAGGATTCTCATATAAGGGGAAAACAAACTGGCATAACAATAATATAAAAAGCAAATAGTAAATGTTTCAGTCAATCTTGAATGATCTTCAGTGTTGAAAACGACATTGGAAAATAAACAATAATAAAATTATAATTAATAAATTTAAATAATAATTCCATTATTAGAAATTAACATTGAAAGTGTAAAATTACTCCTCAGCATGTTACTCACACAACGCCTGATCTTACAAACAGATTAAGACAGCACCAACATTTGACATGTGGATCACGGAGTTAGGAAAGAATTTGCTTTATTAAGGGAACAAAAGAGAATTTTTTTTATTTTTTCATTGATTATATTGATGGTTAAATCTGCAGTTTGTGTTGTTGCGTGAAATATTTGTATTTTTACTTAATCTTTTCTTGTTTTGTGTTGTTTTACTGTATTTTTTTGTCTGTTTATTGTCCCTCATTTACAAGCGTGTAACCACCAGTAGAAAGAAATAGTTGTACTATATAAAGGCAATAAAAGGGTATTGTTATTTTTTTCTTCTTTATTGATAGGGTTTAAATGTCAACTGTTTGTTGTAATTCTCTGACTTGTTAAATGTTTTATTAAGTCAGTCATTTAACGTTCTATTGTGTTAAAAAAAAAGCTAAATAATAAAAAAGGTACAAAAAGCAGGTAAAGATAAAACTGCCAAATATATTATTTAGTCTATATGTTGATTTTGAAAATAATACTTTTTGAAAACTGTGGACTAGTTATCAGATTGCTAATTGATGGTCATTGTTAGAAAGAAAAAAGAATAATCCAGCAAAATAATGTTCAGGTCACTAAGTGATGCTGGTGGAGAAAAAAATTTCCTGACTCACTCCTCTAAAACATCCCAAAGTGACTCAATAATATTTGATTCAGGTGACTGTGCAGGCCGTGGTAGATATTTAACTTCACTTTCATGTTCATCAAACCACTCTGTCACCAGTCTTGCTGTATATATTGGTGCATTATCATTCTGATACACAGCACCGCCTTCAAAATACAATGTTTGAACCACTGAGTGCACATGGTCCTCCAGAATAGTTCGGTAGTCCTTGGCAGAGACGTGCTCATCTTGCACAAGTATTAGGTTTAGGAAATGCCCTAATATTACAGCCCAAACCATCAATAATCCACCACCCATGCTTGACTCTGGGCAAATAAACAATCTGGGTGGTACTCTTCTTTGGGGCTTCTCCACACCTTAACTCTCCCACATGTGGGAAAAGACAGTTAAGGTGGACTCATTAGAGAGCAATACATGTGTCACATTGTTCCAAGATTTTTATTGCCATTGAAACTAAAATTTAACATCAGCATGAGTGACCAAAGGTTTGCCTAGAATTTGTCCTCTTTTGAACCGTCTTTTGCTATGTCACCCATAATGTTGTGTGAGTTGCAATATTTTAAGCTAAACGGTGCTACTGCTAATTAAAACATTAAACCTCCACACTCTGCTCTTATTGGTGGAATGTGCAATCAATGAAGAATGGCGACTAGGCCGGAAAAATTTAGTCTTGAAACCTCCAACACTAAATTAGCCAGTTTCAGTTTCATTGTCCAACCCCGATATATATATATATATATATATATATATATATATATATATATATATATATATATATATATATATATATATACCCCCACACACACACAAAGTGCACAACAAGATTGAGTTCACTGCCTTTAAAAATGTATACTCTTATCTATTTTTCAGTGAATATGGACAATATATTTTGGTGTATTTACAAGAAAACAGTTTTAATAAAATTGTATTTTTTAAAATGAGAGTGTGGCCATCTGACATCTTTAGGAATAGAAAGATAAAACATTTAAATAACATAATAATTAATATTTTTGGGTTATCTTTCTGTTTTATTAAAATTTAGTTTAATATTTTTTCCTAACATATTCATTTGAGTTGTACTAATTTTGGCACCGTGATCCTAAGTTATTTTGTTGAATTAGTTTAAATTTTAGCTTTGGTACTGACTAATGTAATATAAGGAGTTTACTAATGTAATGTAAAAAGTGTACTCATTCATACTTGGCATTGTATATACAACTAAAATCAAAATAATTCATACCCCTGTCTTAAAGTTACTTGTATTCAAGCAAAAATTTTAGTTTTTGGACCGGAAATGACCCAGGCTTCTTCCAAAAGACAATAAGATGATGAACATGGGGCATCATTGTGAAAAAAAAAAATATTTATCAGGTTTTATTTACATTTGAACAAAAGCTTTAAGTCAGAATTTGCCTGGGGTATGAATAATTTCAGCCGTTACTGTGTATCTTTATTGAACTAATCTATAAAATACATTAGATGATCTGTCCAGCAGATTGTTTGACGAGGCATCAGGCACTCATGGCAATGACCCCAATACATCCAGCATCACTCCAGCCAGATGCTGATTTTAAAAGACACTAATTTGATAGACACTAATTTTGATAGGCGCTGTAGATCAGCCTGATGTTCACACAGACACAGATGTCTCAGGTAAGAACAGATTTTGTTTGCATAAGGAACAGAACACTCTTTACTGCATCATGCAAAAAAATAATAAAATTCACATTGTCATTTTGCCATGATTACAACACAACTAAATACTCGCTTTAATGGGATAATGGCATGAAAGCTGTTTTCTTGCAATGCAATTCACAAAATGTTCTCAATAAAATAAAATTATAATGTAAGAAATGTGCAAAGTAATAAAATAATTTCATATTTCAATAACTCCATTTTTGTCCCAGTGATGGGTTAAAGCTGGAAGGGCATCTGCTGTGTAAAACATATAAGAAGCTGGATAAAAAAAATGAATGAATGAATGAATAAATGAATGAACGTCACACACATTTAACGTAAATATGGTTAAAGTGTACTGCCGAATGTACTGAAACCAATTTACCATAAAAAAACCGCAATTCATATTGAAACTGCAATCCGTACAGTTTACCACTCTTCAAAACTAATTGACTTCAAACATAATATTAAAAAATAAAGCTACAATTATTATCAAATATAATAAATTTATTATCATAATAAATTATATAATCATTATTTTAAAATGTACTATAATAAAAAACATTTACATTAAAACATTAAAAACATTAAAATAAACAAAGTATATTAAAGTGAGTTAAGGGTGTGTACTCTTTAAATACACTTTGGCTACAATACGTTACTTCAGCTGTTAAAGCATGAATTTATTCACTTTTAAAGTTTATTTATAGGTAAACAGACAAAAATAGTATCAGTTTTTTTTATATAAAAGTTATTTTGTGAGCTTTCTTTTGATGTTACAGTTTGTATTCTACAGTATGTTTATTCAGGTGTTATTACAGGTCATTTCGATTTGCATTAATGCATGCAAAATCTATTCAGTTTGAGGTAAAGTTGTGGATTAATTATGGCACTTTATCCAGTCTGACCTAGGGATGCACCATATTGGAAAAAATCAACATAGCAATATTTTGTTTTGCCGCGATATATACAGTTGAAGTCAGATTTATTAGCCCCTCTTTTAATTATTTTCTTTTTTAAATATTTCCAAAATGATGTTTTACAGATCAAGGAAATTTTCACAGAAAATCTCATTTGTTTTATTTCGGGTAAAATAAAAACAGTTTAAATTTTTTTTAAATGCATTTTAAGGTCAAAATTATTAGCCCCTTTAAGATATATTTTTTGATTGTCAACAGAATAAACTATCGATATACTATAACTTGCCTAATTAGCCTAACCTGCCTTGTTAACCTAATTAACCTAGTTCTTTAAATGTGACTTTAAGCTGTATAGAAGTGTCTTGAAAAATATCTAGTCAGATATTATTTACTGTCATCATGGCAAAGATAAAATAAATCAGTTATTAGAAATTAGTTATCAAAACTATCATGTTTAGAAATGTGCTGAAAAAATATTCTCTCCATTAAACCGAAATTGGTGGAAAAAAAAATAAACAGGGGGACTAATAACAGGGGGGGGGGGGGGGGTAAAAATTCTGACTTCAACTGTATATATTACGATATGAATACAATTTTACCAGATGATTTGAATACTTATTTATAAAAATAAATAAATAAATAAATAAATAAATAAATTAGCAGTGCTTTATGGATTTCTGGGGAGTCAAAAAGTATTCCAGTACAGAAATTGAACTATCAAAAGTAAAATAAAATGGTCACCATTGTATAAATAATTAACAAGTAATTGTATATTTATATTTTAATCTTTAATAAATAATCTAATCCTGCGATGTGACTGTTGCAGATATACACTTTGCGATATCGATGCTCAAGCGATATATTGTTCATCCTCTTTATTTAATTCTTTATAAAATGCTGGGTTTCATATGCTGCATTTTGTATTTAAAACGAATTTAATCAATGCAATGCTAACACAATTGGTTGGGTTTAGGGAAGGGGAGGGTGGGTCAGTCGATCGGTCAGTCAGTCAGTCAGTCGACAGCGGCCTTAGGTGGGTTTATGCCAGAACAGCGGGCATAAATGGCACTCGCAAGAGAAATTTGAGATCTTAAAAAGCATACACAGCGTCCTCTGGTGGTTTCATGAAAATAGAAACGTAGCTCCTGGGACATATTTGGCGCTCTCCAGAAATGTATACAGGGGTACATTTTCAGAATAAGCCTGGGTTGGATGTGATCGGAGGGTCTCCGATGTGTGTTCTAGAAGATCGAGAGGTGTGAGATTCTGTCTTTAAACGGCTCACATTACCAGATAATCTGCGCCGAGAACAAGAGCCTATCAAAGTCATCGACAAGATTTCATCTCCCATTATTAGATGGTGAAAATCGGGTATGAATCGGGCTAAAACTCCTGTTTTTGAGACGGCTTTAACCTATTTAACCTAGTTAAGCCTTTAAATTTCTTACTAAAATGTTTAGTCAGATATTATGTGCTGTCATCATGGCAAAGAATAAACAAATCAGTTATTAGAAATTAGTAACTAAAACTACTATGTTTAGAAATGTGTTTAGAAATCCGTTAAACAGAAATTGGGGAAAAATATAAGAATAATTCAGGAGGGCTAATAATTCTGACTTCAATATGATGTATAAACCAAGACTTCATACAATCATCACAGATTTGCATTTCCTCAGCAATCAGTCCAGCGCTGTTATGTGTTATTTTACAGACACCGTAGCTGTAATGTTGCTATTCATACAGTATCATCACCATCAGAATACTCATTAATTACCAACAGCATGGCAACAAGACCCTAAAAGGTGACGAATTAACGCTAATGTAGTCCAAGATACATACTGTAACGGCATATATTGCGCGCACATCCTTTTGATCAGCATCCATGCTGCCAGAATATATGCATATGAATATAAACGGCGGAGAACAGAGGCCACGATCAAAGCCATGTTCTCGGCATAAACAAAAAGAAAAGGTGCTTTGTCTATACCATGCAGCACGACAAACAGTACAGACAATGAATACTTCATGCATATTGATATGGGCGAGGAGGTAAACGTTTCCTGATAAACACGCACACACACACACACACACACACACATGCGCGCAGAAAGACTTTAATAAAAGGAGCTCATTAGGGCGCGTCGTATGAAGATCTTTCAAAAGCTTTTTAGGTGAACATTAGATGTAACAGACATAAAAGCCTCACAAAACACTCCATTAGCCTCTCCAATATTTCATATATTTTATGAAGCGTAACATTACATACTAAGCAGACGCCCACTTTTTTTTTTTTTTTTTTGGGGTGGCCTTGATTTTGCAAGCATTTTTTGCAGATTTCATTTTTTTTTAAATAAATAAATTCTTTTTTAAAAAGTACTAAAACCTTGAACTGAATCAAATAATTCAGAAAAAAAGACTAAATAAACAAATAAATAAATCCCAGCATGACTATCTATGGTATACAATAAAATAAACAGAATGAAATCATTCTGAAATAAAATTAAATAAAATGAAAAAAATCGCTGCATGACTAGATATGGTTTAAAATAAAATAAAATGCAAATACAAAACAATAAAATAAAATAAAATTTTACAAAATAAAATTTAATTAAATGAACCAAATCAAATAATTCTAAAATAAAAATAAATAAACTGAAAAAAAAAAATCACAGCACGACAAGCTATGGTTTAAAATAAAATAAAAATACAATAAAATTAATTTTTCAAATTAAGTATTTAATTTAATTAAAAATGAATTAAACTAAATAAAAAATGTAATTAAATAAGATCGCAAACTTTCCTTTATTAGAAAATCAAATTATCACTTAAATTGCAAATAAATTACAATTAAATATCAATTATATATATATATATATATATATATATATATATATATATATATATATATATATCAAATAAAAATTAAAATAAAAGCTTAATTGAAAATACAGTGCATCCAGAATTATTGATTATAAATACACAAGCTCAATATCAGTTATGAATGTAAAAAAGTAAGAATTTATTTTTTGTGTGTTTAATTGGACTGACTGTGCACATAATAATTTCCTTTTTAAAATCGAAATATGACTAAATATGTCTTAATTTAAATAAAATAAAAGGCCACTTGAGTTTAGCTACTTAATAAAGTTCAATATTACATTCATAAAAATATACTGTAAGTGCAACCATAATCATTATAAATGCATAATTACAAATACAGTTGAAGTCAGAATTATTAGCCCCCTTTGAATTTTTTTTTTCTTTTTTAAATATTTCCCTAATGATGTTTAACAGATCAGCAACATTTTCACAGTATTTCCTAAAATATTTCTTCTTCTGGAGAAACTCTTATTTGTTTTATTTCGGCTAGAATAAAAGCAGTTATTAATTTTTTAAAAACCATTTTAAGGACAAAATTATAAACCTAATAGTCTACATAACAAACCATCATTACACAATAACTTGCCTAATTACCCTAACCTGCCTAGTTCACCTAATTAACCTAGTTAAGCCTTTAAATGTCACTTTAAGCTGTATAAAAGTGTCTTGAAAAATATCTAGTCAAATATTATTTGCTGTCATCATGGCAAAGATAAAATAAATCAGATATTATAAATGAATTATTAAAACTATTATGTTTAGAAATGTGTTGAAGAAATATCTCTGTTAAACAGAAATTGGAGGAAAATAAACAGGGGGGCAAATAATTCTGACTTCAACTGTATATCTAAATACACAACATGGATGTTTTAACAGAAATGACATTAAACCATACAGTATGTTAGTTCTCTCTTGACAGTACATTCAGCATTACCCAATACCATTGACAAAAGAAGTCATTATTTTTATTATTATTATTATTCTTATTATTATTGTTGTTTTAAATGACATATACTGATGTTCTTAAGCTGTACTTATTTGTGGGTCAATAAAAAGTTGAGCTAATTGCTTTTATTATACATTCATCCTATAATATTTTATATTAATTCTAATTAACATACATTAAGTGTTACATTACATTTGCTTTACAGTACAATCTTTTAAAGTACATCATTTCCATAATCAGTCAAATTAAGTAGTCTTCCATATATGGGTGTTAAAATGCAATCATTGATTTTGCTTCAGATAAGTCATTATTTGAGAGGTCGCCACGGCGGAATGAACCGCCAACTATGGAAACCCACACCAACCATAGAAGAACATGCTCCACAAACTCCACTCAGAAATGCCAACTGGCCCAGACGGGACTCGAACCAGCGACCTTCTTGCTATGAGGCGACAGCGCAACCCAGTGCTCCACCGCGCCAACCTTCTTTCCTTACATAAATCGTAAATAACACTTGGCAACTTCCACATATCACTACTTAACCTAAGAACTGAATGTACGTCTGATTTAAAGGATTAGATGCTATTGTTACATCACATATTGCAACATTACATCATTTCTGTGCCACTGGCTTAGAGCACACACACACACACACACACACACACACACACACACACACACACACACACACACACACACAAAATGAAGTAATAATGGTTTTCCACAACTGACAGAGTCCAGCTTAAAACTCCTGCCACTGGATGAGATGTGACGCCACAGCAGGCGGGAAAAAAGAATCAAACAAACCAAACAAGGGTGTAAAAGCATCACGGAGCCACAGTGTGTGTGTAGCCATCTCCGCAAATGAAGCATGGATAAAAGAAAGTACTTAAAAACTAAACAAAACGACACCTTTTTTCAATGCCTTGTAAAATACAAATATTCCAACCCTATGTTTTCGACAACAAAAGTGCAAGGATGTTGAATGTCAGGAAATGAGGATCACTACACACACACACACACACATGTACACATAGGCGAGTGGGCAGTCGTTCGTCTCCTCTCAACACTGAAAAAACTGATTCATTAGATTTACTAAATGTTTTTAAGGTCTTTGCAAACAAGATAAGGCATCCACTGCGTAAAAATATGCTGGAATAGTTGGTAGTTCATTCCGCTGTGGTGACCCCACATTAATAAAGGGACTAAGCCGAAAAAAAATGAATGAATGAATGAAAATGAAAGTATTCCAACCCTATGTTTTCGATAACAAAAGTGCAAAGGATGCCGAATGTCAGGAATTGCAGATCACTACACATACACACACACACACACGCGCACACACACACACACACATGCGAGTGGGCAGCCATTCTTCTTCTCTCGTCACAAAAAAAAAACTGATTTATTAGATTTACTAAATGTCTTTACGTTAAGTGTTTGCAAACAAGGAAGGGCATCCACTGCATAAAAAAATGCCAGAATAGTTGGCGGTTCATTCCGCTGTGGCAACCCCTGATTAATAAATAGACTAAGCCGAAAAGAAAATCAATGAATGAATGAAAATGAAAGTCTTCCAACTCCCGTTCGATAACAAATGTGCAAAGGATGCGGAACGTCAGGAATTGAGGATCACCACACACACACACACACGCGCGCACACACACACACACACACACACAAGTGGGCAGCCGTTCTTCTCCTCTCAGCACTGAAAAAAACTGATTCATGAGATTTATAAAATGTCTTTAAGGTAAGTGTTTGCATACAAGTAAGCGCATCAACTTTGTAAAACATGAAATAGTTGGCAGTTCATGCCGCTGTGGCGACCCCTGATAAATAAGAGACAAAGCTGAAAAAAAATCAATGAATGAATAAAAATGAAAGTATTACAACTCTGTGTTCGATAACAAATGTGCAAAGGATGCGGAATGTCAGGAATTGCGGATCACTACACACACACACACACACACACACACACACACACACACACACACACACACACACACACACACAGACAAGTGGGCAGCCATTCTTCACCTCTCTGCACTGATACAATTTTTAATACAATTTTTATATACAATTTTAATATACAATTTTTAAGATAAGTGTTTGCAAACAATGAAGGGGATCCATTGTGTAAAACATACAGTATGCTGAAATAGTTGGCGGTTCATTCCGCTGTGGCAAACCCCTGATAAATAAGGGACAATGCTGATGGAAAATCAATGAATGAATGAATGAATGCTGTGACTTTCTATGTGTACACTCAGGGTTCAACGCTAAGGATTTTTTCTACTCGCTCGATCAGGCCACTGGTTGAGATTTTTACTTGCCCTAACAAAACTTTCACTGGCCCCACCAAAAAAAAAAAAGTTAATAGATATCATACTGTAGCTACATATTTTTAATAATGTGTCAAAAGCCAAACGTAATTGTAATAGAAACTTTATTTCAGCATAACTTTTTTTTTAAAAATACAACTGACAATTTAACAATTACAATTGTGACAGCATGACTAGCTATGGTTTAAAATAAAGTATAATGAATTGAATCAAATAATTCTAAAATAAAAATAAATAATCTAAAAAAAAAAATCACAGCATGACTAGCTATGGTTTGAAATAAAATAAAATGTAATAAAATTTAAATAAAACAAAAATTCAATTAAATTAAATTTATTACAATTTATTAAAGCTTTTATTTAAAAAATAAATACATTATTTTAAAAAGTGCTAAAACCTTAAACTGAATCAAATAATTCAGAAAATAAATACATAAATAAATGACAGCATGACTAGCTATGGCTTAAAATAAAATAAAATGAATTGAATAAAAAAACTCTGAAATAAAAATAAATAAACTGAACAAAAATCACAGCATGACTAGCTATGGTTGACAATAAAATAAAATAAAATAAAATAAAAATAAATAAAAATAAATAAAAAAAGCTTTGATGTTTAAAAAATAAATACATTCTTTTAAAAAAGTGCTAAAACCGTAAATTGAATCAAATAATACTGAAACTAAATAAATAAATAAATAAATCACAGCATGGCTATGGTTTGCAATAAAATAAAATAGAATCAAAACGAAATACCACAAAATTAAATAAAAATAATTACAATTTTATAAAGCAAATCAAATTATTCTAGTTCGCTGGATCATCTTGCTTTCTTGCTACAATCAATCCGCTCCAGAGTTAGTTTCAATTTAGCCAAAACCACCTCATTTAGGCGTTCTCGGACCAATAGATTTGTCGTGGATCTGAGTCACATTCACCAACGAACCGCGCTAACTGGGCTAACGAGAAACAAACGACTAGGTGTGAAAAGGTGTCCCGAACGTCTTGCACGCTAGCCCTGGGCCATCAGGCATTCCTTATTGTCGAGCCCTGACATTGAAGCTCTGGAGACTGAAATATTACTTCTAATAAATGTTTGCGCAAATATTAATGATGTGCGGGATTACTTGTGTTCAAGAGAACAAAAAAGTCACAGGTGAGTAAATAATGACAGAAATTTCATTTTTTGGGTGAACTATCCCTTTAAAAATGCGGCTTCCAAGCAATTTAGAGAGCTTAAAATCTCTGCAAATTAACCACAGTTAGAAGAAACTATTCTAAAAAAACTAAATTATTATTAATATTGTTTTTGGAATGGGCCTTTCAGAAGCCACTGATTGGCTATACTGACGCCATTTCTGGGACACTGAGTTTCTCCCTGAAAATATTCCAAGCTTTCGTAGTGATCGATGGGGAAATTTGGTAACAAAAGTGCAAGGATCTTGTCAGGAATTGCTCCCAAAAATCATTTCACACACACACACACACACACACACACACACACACACACACACACACACACGCTTTATGAAATTTTAATTATTTAAAATTATTTTATTGTATTTCAATTAGATTCTATTTTATTTTATTTCAAATCATAGCCAGTCATGCTGAGATTTATTTATTTATTTATTTATTATTTTTAGTATTATTTGATTCAATTTACGCTTTTAGCACTTTTTTAAAAGAATGTATTTATTTTTTAAACATCAAAGCTTTATTAAATTTTTTATATTCAGTAAAATTTATTTATTTTATTTTATTTAAATTTATTTATTTATTTATTTATTTTCAGTATTATTTGATTTAATTTACACTTTTAGCACTTTTTTTAAAAGAATGTATTTATTTTTTAAAATTCAAAGCTTTATTTATTTTTTATATTCAGTAAAATTTATTTATTTTAATTTAATTAAAATTTATTTATTTATGTATTTATTTATTTTCAGTATTATTTGATTCAATTTACGCTTTCAGCACTTTTTTAAAAGAATGTATTTATTTTTTAAACATCAAAGCTTTATTAAATTTTTTATATTCAGTAAAATTTATTTATTTTATTTAAATTTATTTATTTATTTATTTATTTTCAGTATTATTTGATTTAATTTACACTTTTAGCACTTTTTTTTAAAAGAATGTATTTATTTTTTAAAATTCAAAGCTTTATTTATTTTTTATATTCAGTAAAATTTATTTATTTTAATTTAATTTAAATTTATTTATTTATGTATTTATTTATTTTCAGTATTATTTGATTCAATTTACGCTTTCACCACTTTTTTAAAAGAATGTATTTATTTTTTAAAATTCAAAGCTTTATTACATTTTTTATATTTAGTAAAATTAATTTAATTTAATTTTCAACTATAGCTAGTCTTGCTGTGATTATTTTTTCAGTTTATTTATTTTTATTTCAGAGTTATTTGATTCAATTCATTTTATTTTATTTACACACGCACACGCATACACACACACACACATACACACACACAGTGGGCAGCCGATCTCCTCTCTGCCTGGCCCACATGTTTTATTACTGGCATTTTCGATTTCCATTTTTGCATGCAAACTCTTTTCAGTTTGAGGTGAAGTTGTTGTGGCTTAAAAATAACTTCCACTGCATGCAGTCTGACCTTCATTTTCTTTATTTATGGATATGATGTAAACAAGCTATTTGTGAATGACTTAAAGAGACAGTTCACCCAAAAATTTGAATTACGTCATCAGTGACTCCCCCCTGACTTGTTCCAAACCAGTTTGAATTAGTATAGCTCTCTTAAACAAAAAAGAAGATATTTTGAGGAATGTTGTAAACCACTGACATCTATAGTAGGTAACACAAACACAATGGAAGTCAGTGGTTACAGTATATCTTCTTTTGTATTGATCACAATGATATTTTGGAGAATGTTGAAAACCGGTAACTATCAACACCCATGGCAGGAAAGTCAAATACTATTGAAGTCAATGGTTACCGGTTTCCAGCATTCTTTAAAATGTCCTCTTTTGTGCTAAACAGATCGAAAAAAGTCAAAAGTGTGTAAGTTTCTCCAAGTTCCCCCAAGACATCCCACTATTCTGACACCAAATTGTAGTGGCAATTTTCTTTTTAGAGGCTTTCGATGTGGTAAAGAAACAAAGTCTTACCCGGGATGTCTTTTCAAAGTTTTATTCTTTATAAAGAAGGTCACAATCATACAGCAACAACAGTTTCTGCAGAGTGAGACACAGAAGCAAAGTGTGTTCACCCTTTTATCTGGTTTGTACTGCTTACGAGGTCAATTCTAATTCGGCCCATTCTGTATTGCGTCAGGTGTTTCTACTGTTTCTGCCCTATGTCCCTTCTCAACATATATCTGACAACCATAGATCTGACCCAAGCCCCCTACACATATAGCCTTTTAAGGTGAATCCTTAGGATAACACATCACATATCCTTTTAAGGTGAATCCTTAGGACTACACATGACATTGCCTTTTAAGGCGAATCCTTAGGATGGGGACAAGGACCAGATAGTTACGTACAGGAATGTGGCTGTATATTAAAATGCACACACATGCTGAAAATCATCACAAGTGACTTTTCCATTGAACTCACACGTCTAAAAATGAGTCGTAAACAAGTTTCCACTACACATGCTCATACAAAAATGATTTTCCATTACAATGATTACAGAAATGTCATTTTTGGGTGAACTATCCCTTTAAGCAAGCTGCTTCCTAAGAAATCTCTGCAAGTTTAATCATGGATACTTTTTTGCATTGTAAAATTATCAAGCTTTTCAGAACCCCCTGTTGTGTTATACTGTGCAGTGAGCACAAAACAATATATTTGGAAGAATGTTGGAAACCGGTAACCATCCACATCTATGGCAGGAAAGTCAAATACTGTTGGGTTGAACAGAATGAAAAAAGTCAAATGTAAGTAAATGATGACAGAAATGTCATTTTTGGGTTAACTGTCCCTTTAGGCACACAGTTTCCTTAGAAATTACAAAGCTTAAAATTTAAGGATAGAAGTATTGGCATCCATAGTAGGTAAAACAAAAACTATGGAAGTCGATGGTTACCGGTTTCCAGCATTCTTCAAAATATCTTCTTTAGGATTGAACGAAAAAAAAAACAGTCAAAGGTGAGTAAATGATGACAGAAATGTCATTTTTAAGAGAACTATCCCTATAAGCAAGCATGCAGTTCACTAAGAAATCACAAAGCTTAAAATCTACGCAAGTTAAGCATGGATAGAAATATAATTTTTTTAAAAACAAGAGACCAATTTTTTTTTTGATGTAAAATGAACGGGCCTTTCAGAACCCACTACTGAGCTGTACTGTGCAGTCAGCACAGAATAAGATATTTTGAAGAATGTTGGAAACCGTTAACCATTGACGTCCATAGCAGGAAGCCAAATACTATTGAAGTCAATGGTTACCGGTGTCCAGCATTCCTCAAAATAGCTTCTTTTGTGTTGAACAGAACAAAAAAAAAGTCAAAGGTGAGTAAATGATGACAGAAATGTCTTTTTTAGGTGAACTATCCCTTTAAGCACACAATTTCTGCTAAACTGCGCAGTAAGCAAAAAATTAAATATTTTGAAAAATGTTGAAAACCGGACTGCACGGTGGAGCAGTGGGTGGCATGTTCGCCTCACTGCAAGAAGATTCCTGATTCGAGCCTCAGCTAGGCCAGTTGGTGTTTCTGTGTGGAGTTTGCAAGTCCTCCCCGTGTTTGCGTGGGCTTCCTCTGGGTGCTCCGGTTTCCCCCACAAGTCCAAAAAACATGTGTTATAGGTGAATTGGCTAAGCTAAATTGTCCCTAGTGTATGTGTGTGAATGCTTGTGTATGGATGTTTCCCAGTGATAGGTTGCAGCTGGAATGGCATCTGATGCGTGAAACGTGCTAGATAAGTTGGCGGTTCATTCCGCTGTGGCGACCCCAGATTAATCAAGGGACTAATCCGAAAAGAAAATGAATGAATGACTGTTGAAAACCGGTAAACATTTACATCCATGGTAGGAAAGTCAAATACTATTGAAGCCAATAGTTACCAGTTTCCAGCATTCTTCAAAATATCTTCTTTTGTGTTGAACAGATCAAAAAAAGTCAAAGGTCAGTAAATGATGACAGAAATGTCATTTTTAAGTGAACTATCCCTATAAGCATGCAGTTTACTAAGAAATCACAAAGCTTAAAATCTACGCAAGTTAAGCATGGATAGAAATATACATTTTTTAAAAACAAAAGAGACCAATTTTTTTTTGCTATGTAAAATGAACGGGCCTTTCAGAACCCACTACTGTGCTATACTGTGCAATGAGCAAAAAATAATATATTTTGAAGAATGTTGAAAATTGGTAAACATCAACAACCATTGCAGGAAAGTCAAATAATATGGAAGTCAATGGTTACCGGTTTCCAGCATTCTTCAAAATATCTTCTTGTGTGTTGAACAGAACGAAAAAAGTCAAAGGTGTTTAAATAATGCCAGAAATGTTATTTTTGGGTGAATTATCCCTTTAAATACGCAGTTTACTAGGTAATCACAAAGCTAAAATCTCTGAAAATTAAGCATGGACAGAAGTATTGGCATCCACAGTAGGTAAAACAAATGCAATAAAAGTCAATGGTAACCGGTTTCCAGCATTCTTCAAAATTTCTTCTTAGTTTGCAATGTAAAATGAACGAGCCTTTCAGAACCCCATGATGTGCTATCCTGTGCAGATCGCACAAAATAAGATATTTTGAAAAATGTAGGAAACTGGTAACCAACTACATCCATGGCAGGAAAGTCCAATAATATGGAAGTCAATGGTTACCGGTTTCCAGCATTCTTCAAAATATCTTCTTTTGTGCAGAACAGAACGAAAAAAGTCAAAGGTCAGTAAATGATGACAGAAATGTTATTTTTGGGTGAAGGATCCCTTTAAGCACACAGTTTCCTAGGAAATTAGAAAGCCTAAAATCTACCCAAAATAATCATGGACAGAAATATTGGCATCCATAGAAGGTAAAAAAATGCAATGTAAGTCAATGGTTACCGGTTTCCACCATTCTTCAAAATATCTTCTTGTGTGTTGAACAGAACGAAAAAAGTCAAAGGTGTTTAAATAATGTCAGAAATGTTATTTTTGGGTGAATTATCCCTTTAAATACGCAGTTTACTAGGTAATCACAAAGCTGAAATCTCTGAAAATTAAGCATGGACAGAAGTATTGGCATCCACAGTAGGTAAAACAAAAGTCAATGGTTACCGGTTTCCAGCATTCTTCAAAATTTCTTCTTAGTTTGCAATGTAAAATGAACGAGCCTTTCAGAACCCCATGATGTGCTATCCTGTGCAGATCGCACAAAATAAGATATTTTGAAAAATGTAGGAAACTGGTAACCATCTACATCCATGGCAGGAAAGTCCAATAATATGGAAGTCAATGGTTACCGGTTTCCACCATTCTTCAAAATTTCTTCTTTTGTGCAGAACAGAACGAAAAAAGTCAAAGGTCAGTAAATGATGACAGAAATGTCATTTTTGGGTGAACGATCCCTTTAAGCACGCAGTTTCCTAACACATCACAAAGCTAAAATCTCCACAAATTAGTCATGAACTGAAATAAATAAAAACAAAACAAAAATGAATTTTTTTTTGTAATATAAAACGATTGGGCCTTTTAGAACCCACCATACTGTGCAGGGGCACAATTTCACAGACCCAGAGTTTCTCCCCGAAAATATCCCAAGCCTTGCTAGTGATCAGTGGTGAAATTAGGTAACAAAAGTGCGAGGATCCCGAACGTCAGGAATTGCTCCCAAAGATCACCCCACACACACACACACACACACTCACAGGCGGGTGGGCAGCCGTTCCCCTCCTCTCTGCCTGGCCCACAGTGGGTGCACAGCAGCCGCCTGCTACCTGCCCAGAATCCTAATCAGTCCAGGGGTCTGTCTGTCCCCCCTCCCCTCCCCTTGCCTCCGCCTGTCTCACTCATTCTGCCTGGTTCAGACTCGCTCCACCCACTCGCTCACCCCTCCGTCTCCCGCCCTGCCTCTTTCTCTGCCTTGGACGAAAGGGGCCGATGATCCTTCAAAATTAATTAGATCCCTCCCCACCCCCTTTTTCCGGAAAAAAAAATCCACATAAGCACCCCCCCCCCTTTTTTTTCTTCTTCACCGCCCTTGTTTTCCCTCTCCCAAAAAATCTCTAATCTTAGAAGGGAATCTCTCAGTTTTATTACGACTGAAAAAAAACCAAACGTTTTCCTGTGTGTGTGTGTGTGTGTGTGTGTTCTGTCAGTCACTCAATAACTGTCAATACGTCCCTAGAGGTCAGCAGACGCTCAGACGGACAAAGACCACTAAAAAGAAAAGAATAATACCGCTATGACGGACAGCGAGGAAAAAAAAAAAGTGAGAAAAGCAGGCGATATTCAGGTTAATCAGAGACGCTTTTTAATGAGGCGGCCATCTCATAAAGCATGCCGTGCGGTGACTGGAAATCATTTTTATCAGGACTGGGGGGGTGGGATGGGGGGAAAACAAAGACGGAGAGAGGCAAGGCAAGAAAAAGGTGAGGGTGGGGAGTCGGGCAGAGCGAAGGAGGGAGGTGTGGGGTGTTTCTGGGAAAGGATGTCAAGCATCTGAATAATATAAATCTCAAATATGCAAATGTGACTTACAATGCTCGGCATTCACACATTGTCCTTTGCCTCTGAGCCTGGTCTTTAATGGCACACAGCAGAAACAATAAGAGCGCGAGAGAGGTGGTGCTGGGGATTTATTTAGAACGCGACCAAACTATATTTGTATAAAACCCACATAAATATATTAATGCAGCTGAATGGTACGCTGACCTGCTTTTCTTTTTTTAAATACCCACTGCTTTTTTGATGTCTCCGTGTCTCTTGTTCATAGGTGGTAATAATCTGCATCACACGTGTGTCAGAGGCCTATATATAAAAAAAAAAATAGTGAATGACAAGAGACAGGCAAGAATCGAAGCTGACAGTATCTGTCTTGTCTGGGTTTTGGCGTCAGTTATGGACGGGAGTTATTATTCAGATGCGGTGAATCACTATACTGTGTGTGACATACTTTCTCTCGCTTGTAGGTTTTAGGCAAGGTCGAAATCACAAAATGTCCTTAGTGCAGACGTGCAACCTTTGGATACTCCAAAATGTACAGTTGAAGTCAGAATTATTAGCCCTCTTGTTTATTTTTCCCCCAATTTCTGTTTAACGGAGAGCAGATTTATTCAACACATTTCTAAACATAATAGCTTTAATAATTCATTTCTAATAACTGATTTATTTTATCTTTGCCATGATGACAGTAAATAATATTTGACTAGATATTTTTCAAGACGCTTCTATACACCTTAAAGTGACATTTAAAGGCTTAACTAGGTTAATTAGGCAGGTTAGGGTAATTAGGAAAGTTATTGTAAAAAATAGTTTGTTCTATAGACTATCGAATAAAAATATAGCTTAAAGGGGCTAATAATATTAACCTTAAAATAGCTCATAAAAAATTAAAAACTGCTTTTATTCTAGTCGAAATAAAACAAATAAGACTTCATCCAGAAGAAAAAATATTATCAGACATACTGTGAAAATTTCCTTGCTCTGTTAAACATGAGTTGGGAAATATTTAAAAAAGAAAAAAAAAATCTAAGGGGGGCAAATAATTCTGACTTTAACTGTATGTTTCTCCCCTTATTTGTATTGACTAAGGATGCAACGATTATAGATTTTGCTTGTATGATTATAGTCTGAGGATAGGGCTGGGTGATTAATCGAAAAGTAATCGACATTCAGAACTTATAATCGATCAACATTTTTCAGGTAAATTCTTTTTAATTGCTTACAGTACCTTACTGCTTGTGGAATCACGTGACTCTGCTCTGTTTGTTACTATTGTGTTATTTTGCTCTACATTGACGATGATTGGAAGCTGAGAATATTTTCAATTACATTAAATTATTATTTACATTAAAATATTATTTACAGAAGATGCAAGAAATGCACTGATTAAATTATTATTTACAGGATTTGCAGGAGTTATTTTATTTAGAAGAGATATTGCTTATTTTTTACTTTTAATATGAACATTTTTTTTAAATAATTTAATTTTTTTTTACAAAAGTGCTGGTTATATATTTATTAATTTATTCATTTTCTTTTCAGCTTAGTCCCTTTATTAATCAGGGGTCGCCAAAGCAGAATGAAAGCCAGTTATTATTTATTTTCAATTTTTTATAAAAAGTGAAGTCTGTTTTAGGCAATCTGTGTTATAATTTCAGTTGTTTAATAAATAATCATAGATAGTAGACATAGTGTGTTTCCATTTTAAAATCAAGTAATCCACCCTACATTCAGAAATCTCTCACTGTATTAAACCTGTCAGTGAACTATGAGGGGAAAAAATTAAAGAAATTAATAAAATAATTGTTCATTAATCAGAATCGAGTTAAAATGTTCAGTTAATCCAGATTTGTATTTTAGGCCAAATCGCCCAGCCCTATCTGAGGAATAATCACGGTTTCACGGTTATCATGATTTTTATGCATTCATTCATTTCAAAACACGACTAGCTTAGAAAATCACAAGAAGACTACTTCCATTTTTATTTTGCTCAGTAAACAAATAATATAGCACAAAATAATAATAATAATAATAATAATAATAATAATAATAATAATAAACAAACAATAGTCCATTTCACTCTTTGGATTTAAAAATAAGTGAAAAGTTTAGGAATTTAAACACAACTGATAATTTTACACTGAAAATAAATGACAGAACAATAAATAAACAAACAACAATAACAAAAATTAAAAAAAATTATATTTGTCTAATGTAAATCTGCATATTAGCTAAAGGCTGATGTTTGCTTCTGCGTCAAGCGCACGATTGCATAGCCCTCAATGTGGCTGACGGCGATGTGCACCTCCCAAAAAATGTAAGTACACATTGCAACGATGCGTAGCCCAAGCTCTGTGATTGGTCAACTTGGTAATGGAAGTGTGTGAGAGCCGTGAGCCTGATGGAGCAATCGTTTACAAGTGTAAAGTCGTGAGAAGAAACTCCAGGTGGAATCTTTTGTTTTGTGTTTACCTCATGATTAAAGTTTTTTCACGTCCGCCGGTTCCCACCTCTAAATGAGCTAGTTTTACCTACTTGTACATCAAGGTAGCGTTCAGAAAAAGAAACAAAATTCAAAACAATTTTCTTTTCAGCCTAGTCCCTTTATTAATTGGGGTCACCACAACGGAGGAACCACCAGTTCTGGAGGTAATAAAAATAACAACAATAATAATAATAATAATAATAATGGGCGACGCAGTGGCACAGCAGGTAGTGCTGTCACCTCACAGCAAGAAGGTCGCTGGTTTGAGCCTCAGTACTGGTCAGTTTATTTTGATGGTAAAATAAATTCTACCATTTAGAGTTCAAAACTCTTACTGGGATTCATGCAGTGTTCATTTCATCAACGAAAATAAGGGTGAAAAATGTTCATTGCCTATTCACCCTATTCTTTGCCGATGAGCGGGCGCTGCCATTTGAATCTTTTTGGCTCGAGACTTCTGGTCTCATTCACTTCCATTCATTTTTAGACGTTACAAACTGCTTGTTCCGCTGCTTGATGTTGCAAACTGATATTTTCTTATTATATTATTCTACTTGGTCTGTTAAGTAATGCAAACATTTGTTTGTAGAGCGGCGAGGTAGTGGCGCAGTAGGTAGTGCTGTCGCCTCACAGCAAGAACGTTGCTGGTTCGAACCTTGGCTCAGTTGGCGTTTCTGTGAGTTTTCATGTTCTCCCTGCCTTCACGTGTTTCCCCCACAGTCCAAAGACATGCAGTACAGGTGAATCGGGTATGCTAAATTGTCCGTAGTGTATGAGTGTGTGAATGTGTGTGTGGATGTTTCCCCAGAGATGGGTTGCGGCTGAAGGGGCATCCGCTGCGTAAAAACTTGCTGGATAAGTTGGCGGTTCATTCAGCTGTGGTGACCCCGGATTAATAAAGGGACTAAGCCGACAAGCAAATGAATGAATGAATGTTTGTAGAGCAAGTAGTTTGACCGTTTTCTGCCGTTTATTATTCCTAGTCCATAGGCGACTGAATCAGAATCGGAATCGCGAAAACAGACGCATTTTAGAATAAGGTCAATAGCTTGACACAAACACAGCCCTGACAGTCCTGCTCTGATCCACTCATCTAATGAATGAACAGTGCATTATTGTTGATGAAAAAGACTGAAATGAAGTCAAAATGATCAAAAATAACCACCATTCATTTCTGTTATAATCCGCTACATTGCGCTGTTCATTAGATGAGCGGATTGAAAAAAAACTTGCATTCAGTCATATTACTAGCAGCAGCAAACCTGTCAACTTCACCACATTGACTTGACTATCTCTATTGGGAAAGAACTGATCACTTTAGATCGATTGGGATGATTCTGTAAGGGAGTGCGTATCGGCATAAAATATAGTAAACAATCTACAAGCATAGATAGATACAGTAAAGTAATATATACAATTGAAATAAACAGCAATTTATCATTTTCAGAGTCAAACGTTATTTGAAAACAGCAATTGAATATTAAAAATACAAACAATTCAATAAAATTCATTGCTATTAAAGTAAAAAATGATAAAATTACCAACCCAAGCTCATTACTGATTTGTATCCCTATATACAGGTATATACAGGTGGTGTGTGGTGTATACGTCCATACACCACAGCTGCGGGAATAAATACGTAAAATAACAGATTTTTTTTACACTGCATGATAAACCCAACCGATAGTGTTTTCAAAAGTACAGATTGACATGCCCACCGCCTTCCCTTAACCCAACCGACAGTGTTTTCAAAGGTACAGATTAACCTGCCCACCGCTTTCCCTAAACTCAACCGACAGTGTTTTTAAAGGTACAGATTGACCTGCCCACCACCTTCCCTAAACCCAACCAACAGTGTTTTCAAAGGTACAGATTAACCTGCCTACCGCCTTCCCTAAACCCAACTAACAGTGTTTTCAAAAGCAGCGATTGACCTGATCACAACCTTCCGTAAACCCAGCCTCCTGATATTTACCATGTTTTCAGATCTTACCACATTCTCACCCTGTTTATTTTATTCTTTTGCCATTTGTTTTACCCACTATCTAGGAACCATTCTTCGGCAGAATTGAACTCCGTAGCCGCAGTCAACGACTCTCTGCGCCTCAAATTTGTCAACGTACACGGCGAGTTACTGAGCAAACTCGCAACAGCAGAAAAGCCGTCCACATGGAGATAAGTGGTCAGCCTGTTGCGCGAAAATAAAAAGTAGCCATCGGCGCCTTCATACTATTCGTTTTAAAGACGAAATGCAGCTATATGTTTACATAATTAGCGCTCTCCAGAAATGTATACGTGGGTACGTTTTCACAATGAGCCTGTGTTGACAATTACATTGCCTGATTGCTTTTAAAATCAGTCCACAGTCACAGGCCTTAAAAGCACAAGCAAATTATTGAAGTATAATACAACCTCAACATTACATGACCTTTGATATCAATGTTGAAATATTTATGTCAAACCACTTTAATCAATGAAATAAGCATGGGTTTATGTCCATATAGAAAATTAGGATTAAAAAATGATTCTGCACTATTACTAGGTCAGCAAGCAAATTTGGTCTACACGGATAATCAGATTTTGCATAAACGTGTGGAACTTGAGTGCAAGCTCCCATTAAAATAAACAAAGATGTGGAAATCCTTCTTAATTTGGAATTGTTAGACAATATAACCTGTAATCAATCATTCACTTTGAATTAGAAGAGAAAAAAACAACACGGACCATCTTATCATAAGCATATATGGCAGTGAAAAACATATAGGTCAAACACTTCTCGTATGACACGGCTGATGCAAACACCTGAAACCAGGCAGAAAACCATCTACACATTTTCAATCCGTTCATCCTCCGTCCTTTAAGCATTCATACTGTTAATTAGTACTACACCCTTCTTTTCACTGAGGCAAGAGACCTCTTTATTTATCCATATTACTTTTATAACATACTAATAATATGCGCTATTCAAAATTAACGTGAAGTTGCATCCCTAAAGGTACCTTTTTTATTTCATTGCATAAACTATTGTGTAACCGATGCCTGAATTATAATACCACGTCACAAACAACCCTGCAAAACCCGACTTACTTGCAATTAAAAACCAGTCAAGAAAACACTACACAGTAAAATATGCTGGGTTACACACAAATGATTTGTATTGGGTAAAACGTATACATTTTTAAACTAATTTAAGTGGATTGAACATAAAACAATTAAGTTGTCCCTAATAAAACTCAAGAGTTGTGTGGTTCCAGCTCATTTTAAATAAGTAGTTTGAACAAACAGTAAATTTACACTCACTGGCCACTTTATTAGGTACACCTTACTAGCACTGGGTTGGACTCACTTTTGCCTTCAGAAGTGCCTTAATCCATCATGGCATAGATGCAACAAGGTACTGGAAATATTCCTCAGAGATTTTGCTCCATGTTGACATGATAGCATCACAGAGTTGCTGCAGATTTGTTGGCTGCACATTCATGATGCGAATCTCCCATTCCACCACATCTCTCAAATGTGCTCAATTAGATTGAGTTCTGCTGACTGTGGAGGCCATTTGACATGCGTTTAAGGGTGCTTACACACCTGCCTTATTTAGTTTGGTTGAATCGCACTAGAGTTCGTTTTCCCTCTTGGTGCGATTCGTTTGGGCAGGTGTGAATGCAGCAATCGTGCTCGAGTGCGCACCAAAAGCAGACCAAAAAAGCGTACAGAGAGCACCTCTTCAAGCCGGTTTAAACCCTGGAGCGGTTCGTTTGTGGTGAGAATATGATCCGTTCTAAAACAGACCCAACCTCAAAAAGTACTGTGCCTTTTGGACTAATCCAGCTGCTGTAGGCTGATGCGCTGTGCATTAAGGGATATGGAGGATAAATATTTGTTGACAGCGCTTTACCAACAGAAAGAGAGCGAAAAACATTACCTGATGGATCGTTGGTAATATTTCCGCAAGATCACCATGTCGCAGTTTAGCTAAATGAATTCACAACTTCTCCTGAATTGATGTGTGATGCATTAAAGAGCCCATATTATACATGAAATAAGGTCATATCTTGGTTGTAAGGGTCTCCAACAACAGTCTAATATGCATGCAAGGTCAAAAAACACTTTCATGGTCTTATAATCTGCATTTATTTTTATCTAATTATCCCAGCGACTCCTGTATGAATCGTCCAGTGATTCATTTGTTCCCAAACCCCTCCTTAGCGCGAAGCTAATCTGCGCTGATTGGGCCGATGACAGTCTGTCGCGATTGGTCGACTGCCTTCAGTCAGAGAGGGAAATGGCCAATAGCTAATCAGCAATTTAAAAAGTAATCACAGTTCATACACGCTCGATAGTGTAGGCGTGGACTTTAGCTGCCACACTATGGCGAGTGGATAGTGCCACGGATAACCGAACGAAGGAGACAGTCGTGTACTCGCCATACCACACACACACAAAAACACACACACACACCTCCGGATGACAACGCTCCCGCTTCAGCCCGCACCCGCCAGGTTTTAGCCTGAGAACCCGCTCCGTTTTCTGCCCGCCGCGCCCGGTCCCGATAGAGCGGAGAACACAACCAAATATCACCCAGTATACAGTCCAGACAGCCAAGCCAAACACACACACAGCACAAAGTACACAAAGCTCGTTCGTTCGTTCGCTCTCTCTCTCGCTCTCTCTCTCTCTCTCTCCCTCTCTCTCCCCGCGCCAGATTTCTGCGGCGCGGGAATAAATTTCCGAATAAATCGCGGGAGCAGAACTCTAGCACGGAGCTCCATAAACAAACAGCACGCGTCGCGTTTTTAACGTGACTTTGCACGCGATAAGATAATATATCCAGTTAACCTGATACAGTACACGCTGTTACAAGTAACAAATCACAACTAAATACATTTGCAAGCTAGAGTCAACGAGGCAACTTTAACCGCACGTACTTACACTTGAGAAATGTAGGAAGAAACCCATCCTGACGTCCATCAGTTACTCTTTACTGATCCTTCCTTTAACAAACTCAGATGAAGTATTCTTTGTAGCATGTAGCTTCCAGAAGTTTCCAACTGCTTGGTTATAATGCTGATGTTTCATCTTTGGGTAGAGACTCAATATAATGTCCATCTGCAGTGTGACTTCAATCGACCGGCATGTTTGTGTGCGTGTGTTTGTGGGTGTGCGTGTGTTTGTGGGTGTGTGTGTGTGTGTGTCTGGGTTACTGCGTCAGAGGGCGGGGCCTCAGGTTTGAAATCTCCCGGGTTTGCGCGTGCACGTGAAAAACTTTGTTTCGTTCGTACGTCATGGCGAAACACCTAATGAGTCGGTATCAAGGCGACTCGTTTGAAGCACTATGATTCGACTCTTTTATAGATGAATCAACAGTTTTAAACACTGTATTCTTACAGATTTAAGCCTTAGCTGGATACTTCACTTCACTTAGAGCTGTGTTACACACTACATGGAGGGGAATTTTCAAAAACCCATAATATGGGCTCTTTAAAACATTGTTTTCCAGCCTCGCTTCATTCTCGAAATGTATAGCTTGTCTAAAGCAGGGTTACAATCAGTCAGCGCAGTCGTCCCTCCTTAGTAAAAAGCGACATTTTGTGCCTGCTGGTTTGTTTACTTGCGGGAGTTCATTGACATTTTCCCGCACGTGAATTCTGACCAATCGATAAGCAGTTTAGGCAATACATTTAACAACATCTGGCCAATGACAGATGTGGATTTTGTCAGTGCATTTGGTTCTTTCCAACTGGTTCAGACCAAAGCCAGCAGTGTGGTGTGAAAAGGACCTAAAGACGGTGGAAAATGCAACAATGTATCATTTATTGCTCTTGGTCCGGACCAAATGAAGGGGACTACAGATGTAAAAGCACCCTAAGACATGGCGATGCTTTACTGCATACCTCGGTTGTAACGAGTGCTTTTTTTGAGTTACTCAGGGTTTCTGCAGGTTTCACCAAGTTAAAATTAAGACTCTTTAAGACATTTTTAACACCATTAAGAATGAAATATTAGCCCTTAACATGACTAAATGCTTTTTTTCGATTATCACAGTAGGAAAAGATTTTCACTTGACCTATCATAATATTATTATTATAACTTAACTTAAGTGATTTTAACTTAATAATGCAATAATAATAATGTAATAATAAAAAAATGAGGTCAGTAAAAAACGTGAGGTCAGTACCCTCAGTAGTAAATAAATGGAGAACTTTTAAGCAAATGTTACTGTAAGGAAAGTAGTTAAATGCTCTTTTTAATTAAAAAGTTAAAAGTTAAATTAAGATTGGGGTTGTTGGTGATTGTATTAGTGTTAAAGGCCAGATTGGGTAGCTATACATGCAAAGAAAAATTAAGACCTCCTAAAACAAGATTGAAGACCTATAAAACAATATTCCAGTAGATTTAAGACTTTAAGACCTCAAATTTATCTTTTGAGATTTAAGACATTTTAAGACTTTTTAAGACCCCGTGGATAACCTGGTTACTGTTGCCTTTCTATCAGCAGGAACCAGTCAGGCCATTCTCCTCTGACCTCTGGCATCAACAAGGCATTTGCGCCCACAGAACTGCCTCTCACTGGATGTTTCCTTTTTATTAGACCATTCTCTGTAAACCCTAGAGATGGTTGTGTGTGAAAATCCCAGTAGATCAGCAGTTTCTGAAATACTCAGACCAGCTCGCCTGGCACCAACAACCAAGCCACGTTCAAAGTCACTGTAATCACCTTTCTTCCCCATTCTGATGCCCGGTTTGAACTGCAGCAGATCGTCTTGACCATGCCTTCATGCCTGAATGAATTGAGTTGCTGCCATGTGATTGGCTGATTAGAAATTTGCATTAACGAGCAGTTGGACAGGTGTACCTAATAAAGTGGCCTGTAAGGGTTTTTTATATAATAAGATTTATTTTAAGAATAACTAAATGATCAATCAATCTCAGCATTTAATTATATTTGCTCTGATAGTTTGACAGGACTCTACATTAAAAAAAGCACATCAGTAATAAAAAAAAGCTACATTTGCACAAAACAATACCTACATACATTAAGAAATATTACTTTGTGTGATATTATTTATTATATTTACTGTTCAGATGAAAACAAGAAAGATGTATAGCCCATGCAATAGCCAGAGAGAGGTTTTTTTGGCTTCTTGGTGAATCTGAAATCAACACACACGTGCATATACACACATTCATCATGAGATATTAGTAACACTGACTGCACACACACACACACACACACACACACACACACACACACACACACACACACACACACACACACACACACACACACACACACACACACACACACACTCAGTTGAGGTCTGTCGAGGTGATGGTACACTCTGCCTTAGGTTAGAGGAGTAAATTATGTTAGCATATAAATGCAGACCAGAATGCATGAGAATACACAAAGACAGACAGTGCTAATGAATAAAATATCGCTTTTGTCTTTTGTCTTTTTTCTTTTTCTTTTGGGTTTTGTGCAAACATTCCTCAGCAAGCTAAAACAACCGAGTGTTCGAGCGGTCACCAAATGTGATGGCAAAATATGTGCCATCCTCCTGACGGCATTCATCTTTCCTTTATTTATTTATTCATTTATTTAGCTAGCGTTGATTTGGGCTTGAATAGGAGGCTTCGCTAAATGTAGAGCAACTGCTTTTGGGGAGCCTTTTAACATGGAACAAACGCACAAATTGAGTACAGGACGCACATTAATGGAGAGGGAGGAAAAAGGAATAATAATTAAAACAGTTTGTGATTGTCTGGGAGGAAAAAATACAGAGCTCAAAAGTATTAAAAGCGTTCAAATGCTTAAGAAGACAAATTCCTGCAAAATAAGAACTCGTTGGCATATTTATATTTGGCCATGTCTTATTTTGCATGGATATTTGTACGACAGTAGTCAAAAACACAGTGTATGGGTCAAAATTAACTATTTTTTATGCCAAAAATTGCTTGAATTAGGGCTGCAAGATATTGGAAAAAAATCTAATATTGCAATATTTTTGTATACTGTGATATATGAATACAATTTAAATAGATGTGTTGAATAACTATAGAAGAAAATTGATAATTTTAGACTGATTGGGATGATTTTGGGGGGGGGGGGGCTCCATATGCATAAAATATAAGAAACAAGCTTACAAGCTTAAAGCATAGACAAACAAGCCTACAAGTATATCTGATAATATTTTTTCTTCTGGAGAAAGTCTTACTTGATTTATTTTGGCTAGAATGAAAGCAGTTAAAAAATTTTAAACACAATTTTAAGGTAAACATTATTAGCCACTATTAGCTATATATTTTTTTCAATATTCTACAGAACAAACCATCACTATACAATAACTTGCCTAATTACCCTAATCTGCCTAGTTACCCTAATTAACCCAGTTAAGCCTTTAAATGTCACTTTAAGCTGTATAGAAGTGTCTTGAAAAATATCTAGTCTAATATTATTTACTGTCATCATGGCAAAGAGAAAATAAATCAGTTATTAGAGATGAGTTATTAAAACTAATATGTTTAGAAATGTGAAAAAATCTTCCTTCCGTTAAACAGAAATTGGGGGGAAAAATAGGGGGGCTAATAATTCTGACTTCAAATACTGTATATTCCCTTTGCTTAAAAACGTTCTTTTCTATGTTTAAACTCCTTCATTTTCTGTTTTTGAGATTTGCATTATTTAAAAAATATTGTGCTAAATACTTTATTTGTTATTTGCAAAACTTTTTTTATGTTGCAAGTACAGTTGAAATCAGAATTATTAGCCCCCCTGAATTATTAGACCGCTTGTTTATTTTTTCCCCAATTTCTGTTTAATGGAGAGAAGATTCTTTCAACACATTTCTAAACATAATAGTTTTAATAACTCATTTCTTATAACTGATTTATTTTATCTTTGTCATGATGACAGTAAATAATATTTTACTAGATATTTTTCAAGACACTTCTATACAGCTTAAAGTGACATTTAAAGGCTTAACTAGGTTAACTAGGTTAACTAGGCAGGTTAGGGTAAGTTATTGTATAACCATGGTTTGTTCTGTAGATTATCGAGAAAAAATATAGCTTAAAGGGGCTAATAATTTTGTCCCAAAAATGGTGTTTAAAAAATTAATAGCGGCTTTTATTCTAGCCAGAGTAAAACAAATAAGACTTTTTCCAGAAGAAAAAATATTATCAGACACACAGTGAAAATTTCCTTGCTCTGTTACACATAATTTGGAAAATATATATATAAAAAAAAAAAAAAAACATATGAAGGGGGCTAATAATTCTGACTTCAACTGTATATACGGCCCTAGAGTAACTCCATAGATTTTTTGTTCCAATATTTTGTAAACTTTTGTAAATAGATCAAAACTTAATTTTTAATTAACATTTATACAGCTTTAAATGAGATTTTCACAGTATTTAAATTTTATATTACATTTACATTTTATTTGAATTAAAACAATTCAAATGCAAAACATAGGAAGGCAAATTCCTACAAAAACAAACCTTCGAAACAAGAACAAGAACATGTTGACATATTTATATGTGTCCCTGTCGAATAATGCAATATGCAAAAATACATTGTATGTGTCAAAATTAACATCTCTGCCATGCCAAAGATCATCTGAATATTAAGTAAGGATCACAGCACTGTATATATCAAAACTTTATTTTGTATCTGACAACATGCACTTCATTTCCAACCATAAGGATCATTTTCTCCGTATTTTTATTTCATGCATTAAAAGCATTCACATGCAAAACACAGGAAGCCAGAATCCAACAAAAACAAGACTATCATCATCCGTTTCTAAAGCACACAGATAGTGCGGTAAACAAATGTGTCGAAAAAAACAACAAACCCATGTTAAACATCCTGACCTGTTCAGACTGATCCCAGGTGAGCTTGCAGGCGACTCCGTGTGCATTTTAGATGCCCAAAAAGTGTGTGCCGATTTACACCAAAAGCTGTTTTTGTGGACATGCTCTTCAACCCTCTGAATCTTCTGCGTCTGATTTCTCAAATGTGATTCCGGCACGTGAAAAACAAGGAAGTGAAATGCAGCCAGTCGAATGCTCTGCACTTCCTTTACAACAACACGCCAGGCCTGACCTGAAACGACCCCGCGCTCCTTAGGCAAAGTGCCAAGAAAGTCTTCCGGAGAGAAGCTTAAATTGCGCGTTTATGGCCTATTGCCATGTAATCATAAAGTTATGCATGTTCCTGCTTTATCTGAAGCTCTTCTTCTTGTTTTGCTGTCAAATTAGTGCTGTTATAATATAGTTGTCATTACGCAGACCTGCTGCTTTGGATTTTTTTAGTTCGTTTGACCTTACTTTGCGAACACTACAGTGATGGATTTTTATTTTTGTGTGGTTTTGTTTTGTTTTGTTCAATGACATTTTTGCTTCTGACTATCGCAAAAGGTAAATGGCACTTCTGAGTCACCGCTTATTAACCGTCCCATTTCTGATGCTTTTGTGCAAATGACTGCTAATTGGCTTGCTGGGTATTAGTGTTCAATCAAATGCCACTTATTAGAAGAATATATAGGGATAGACGCATATGATATGGAGTTTTTACTTAAGGTTTGTGTCTCACTTCTAGTCCAAACATCTAAAAAGTCTTAAAGGTGCAGTAGGTGATCGTCTTCAGAAGCATTTTTTGTTGTGCTGGTTGAAAGTCTCTTCACAGTCTAATAGTAATGATTACAGTAAATAATCATCTAAATGTGTTTATATGTATTTTTATATTTTGGGTAAGGCATAAAACTAAAAAATGTTCATCCAATTAAATAGAGTCAGACCGACATCTCATAATTCCGATAAGTAGCCCAATCTGTCTGCCAGCAAATGCAGATTTGAACAACTGCTCAGCCTTTTGTATGCAGCTCCGCCGCGCGTTCACGAGAGAAAGAGCACGCGCGCAATCTGTAAAAACCTGCTGAATCAAAATTTTTTTAAAACCTGATCAATATTGGAGTTACTTTTGCACGCTAGAGAAAGGATGACACAATGGTTGAAGGATTTCTCTTTCACAGGTAATGTTCTGTTTTAAAACTGTTTTAGCTTCATGCAAAGCTGATGTAACGTTACATATATACATATATAACGTACATATATATATATACACATATATATATATATATATATATATATATATATATATATATATACATATATATATATATATATACATATATATATACATATATATATATATACATATATATACATATATATATATATACATATATATACATATATATATATATATATATATATATATATATATATATATATATATATATATATATATATACATACATATATATAAATTAATATAAAAATATGTTTTTTTTTGCTTTTCTTTGAAATATTTTTCAATTAAAACAACAAATACACTTAAAAAATTGAATGGTATTTGTTCAAACTACTACTTATTTAAAATAAGCCTAAACAACACATTTCTTGAATTTTTTTTTTTGGGACAACTTAATAGTTTACTAAATTTGTAAAATCTAACTAGTTCACTTAATTCATTTATCTTTTAAAAAGCTACTTAAAGCTCATCTTTTTAGGACTGTTTTTAATTTGTGATATCTTTCATTCCTAGTGTGTTTTTTATTGTATTTTTGTTGTTTACTGTGCTTTGTTGTTTTTACTTTCTTGTAAGCGCTTTGGTTTTTTAGAAAAGCGTGCTATAAATTAAATATTATTATTATTATTATTATTATTATGTTGTCCCAACACAGATTAATTGTATGGAACCAAGCATCTTTACAGTGCACACTATTAGCATGAAGCAATAAACTTATTCAAAATAGTAAACATACTCCGTATATATTGAAGCACGGTGGTGCAGTGAAAAGCACAATTGCCTCAGAAGTTCGCTGGTTGGAGCCCCGGCTGGTTCAGTTAGCATTTTTGTGAAGAGTTTGCATGTTCTCCCTGTGTCGGCGTGGGCTTCCTCCGGGTGCTCCGGTTTCCCCCACAAGCCCAAAAGCATGTGCTATAGGTGTATTGGGTTAGATAAGTTCTGTAGTGTATGTGTGTAAATGCGTGTGTATGGAAGTTTCCCAGTGATGGGTTGCAGCTGGAAGGGCATCCGCTGCATAAAAACGAAGTCGGCAGTTCATTCCGCTGTGGCGACCCCAGATTAATAAAGAGACTAAGCCGAAAATAAAATGAATAAATGAATGAATGACTCCGTATATATAAGAACTATGCGTGCAAACGTCGAATTATTACATTGAAATTAATATGTCAGTTCTGCTTATATTCTTCCCAGTGTAACCAAAATTCTACAACTGATTCGAAAGGACTCTCTTGGCACTTATAACACACAATACTTAAATATGATGCATTTATTCCAAATAACGCTCATTCATTTGAATAGATATCTCAAGCATTATACACATGGGAACTGATTGCAATTCCATACCATTTGCCCCCCTTCATTAAAGTGCAAATCCCTATGTTAATTTACAGCGGCCTTTATGCATTTTGCTCATTTTTAAGGCAACCCTTAAGTCATTTCTTTTAACTGTAGCTGAATTGCATTATATTTGGTTTAAAAATATAAAAGGAGGAGGAAAAAAGGAGCCCTGTGAAAGCCAGTTTTTATATGCTGATTTAACTGAATATATCACAAAGATAGTTTCAAGATGGACCATTTGACTGTTCATGTGACGGTCTTCAAATCATTTGAACCCCGGGGCAGATATTGGTACAATTACAGTCTTATCATGTTGGTGCAGATGTCCATGGCAACTGCCAAATTAAAAAAAAAAAAAAAGAGAGAAAAGAAATCTAAAAAAAAAAAAAAGGGGGATCGCCGGTAGAAACAGGAAGTCATGAGAATCCTTAAAAAGATCAGAGCGGCGATACACCCACTAGTGCTTCGCTTTGCACTCGACCTCCAGTCTGCTAGGCAAAAAAAAAAAAACAGATCCACTCTGCATGGCATCAATAGGGAATGTCAATGTTTGGATTAAAAATGATGCCTTGCTTTTTGGTTGTGTATTGTATATCTTATGCTAATCACACTTCAGACAATAAAAATGGACTCTGGATTCACTTACTGAGGGTTCAAGACATGTATAAACTGTAGCCGGTTTTCTGGATGTTATTACAGACCTATTGCAACAGCAGCAATCAGCGTTTTCGAATCAATGCATGTTGGAAATGTCTAAAAGCCTCGTTTATAATGTGAAAGTCAACATGCATCATATTATCAAAACTGACCGGGTCGCTTTCTAAATAGATACTTTTCTGAACAATCAGTGCAAAAGAAATGCATCTCTAATCACAACTCGATCTGCTTTTGAAACAAATTTGGGTTGTTTCTGATGCCACCCGGCCTGCGCGGGCGGGAGAAATAATGTCAGCCGTTCAGGCACTACAATTGAAGGGAGTACGGCTTTTCAAAAACAATGCATATAAGAATATTAAAGCTTTTGTGTTCACTGGCGAACTGCTAACCTTTCATATAAGAGGTGCTGTATTATACACTCACCGGCCACTTTATTAGGTACACCTGTCCAACAGCTTGTAATGCAAATTTCATTGCATTGAAATGCATTTAGGCATGTAGACATGGTCAAGACGATCTGCTGCGGTTCAAACCGAGCATCGGAATGGGGAAGAGAGGTGATTTAAGCGACTTTGAATGTGGCATGGTTGTTGGTGCCAGCTGAGTATTTCAGAAACTGCTGATCTACTGGGATTTTCACGCACAACCATGTCTAGAGTTTATGGAGAAGGGTCTGAAAAAGAGAAAATATCCAGTGAGCGGCAGTTCTGTGGGCGCAAATGCCTTGTTGATGCCAGAGGTCAGAGGAGAATGGCCAGACTGGTTCCAGCTGATAGAGAGGCAAACAGTAACTCAAATAACCACTCATTATGACCGAGGTCTGCAGAAGAGCATCTCTGAACACACAACACGTCCAACCTTGAGGCGGATGGGCTACAGCAGCAGAAAACCACACCGGGTGCCGCTCCTGTCAACTAAGAACAGGAAACTGAGGCTACAATTCACACAGGCTCACCAAAATTAAACAATTGAAGATTGGAGAAAAGTTGCCTGGACTGATACGTCTCCATACTGTGACATTCGGATGGTCAGGTCAGAATTTGGTATCAACAACATGAAAGCATGGTCCATCCTGCCTTGTATCAATATTTATTTAGACACACTTTGGGCCCATTAGTACCAATTAAGCATTATGTAAATGCCACAGCCAACCTGAGTATTGTTGCTGACAGTGTTCAACCCTTTATGACCACAATGTAGACATCTTCTGATGGCTACTTCCAGCAGGATAACCCACCATGTCATAAAGCGTAAATCATCTCAGACTGGTTTCTTAAACATGACAATATGTTCACTGTACTCAAATGGCCTCCACAGTCAGCAGATCTCAATCCAATAGAGCTCCTTTGGGATGTGGTGAAACATGAGATTCTAATCATGGACGTGCAGCCGACAAATCTGCAGCAACTGCGTGATGCTATCATGTTAATATGGAGCAAAATCTCTGAGGAATATTTCCAGTAGCTTGTTGAAAGCAAAAGGGGGTCCAACCTAGTAGTAGTACGGTGTACCTAATAAAGTGGCCAGTGAGTGTATGTAATAATGTTTATTGATTATGATTTTTTTTTTTTTATGTGAACAGCTTGTATGAAACTTAAAAAAAACTAGACCTTACTTTCCGCATTGTATATTTGTTGGACTCTGCTCAATCAAAAGGATGGGATATGACAACTGAATTTATTCATTCATTCATTTATTCATTCATTTTCCTTTGGCTTAGTTTCTATTTTAGAAGTCGCCACAGTGAAATGAACCATCAACTATTCCAGCATATGTTTCAAGCAACAGATATTCTTCCAGCTGCAACACACACAAACACACACACACACACTACGGTCAATTTACTTCACCTTATAGGGGGTCACCACAGTGGAATGAACCACCAGCTATTCAAGCATATGTTTTAAACAGTGGATGCCCTTTCAGCTACAACCCAGTTCTGGGAAACATCCATACACGCTTATACACTACAGCCAATTTAGTTAGTACAATTCACCTATGGCGCATGTGTTTAGACGGTGGGGGAAACCGGAGCACCAGGAAGAAACCCATGCCAACACGAGGAGAACATACAAACTCCACACAGAAACGCCAACTGGACCAGCTGGCACTTGAACCAGTGATCTTTTTGCAATCAGGCAACAGTGCTAACCACTGAGCCTCTGTTTATATGGGCGAAATTTAACCAAACGATTAAATTTAGTAATGTTCAACTTAATTTGTTTGTTTAAATTCAGCCCATATAAATTGTTTGCAACCACTGACCTTACAAAAAAGTAGTAAATCCAATGAATCATTATTTCAGTGCAAAGTCTGTATAGTCTCCTTTCACTTTTATGGCAAAAATAAGTCATCTTCATTGCCTTTAACATGAACATAAACATAAAAGGCTGAGAAAATGCTAATTTTAGAAGAAAATTTGAGACGGCACTTTGAGGATTTTGCATCTGACCTCTTCATATACACAGTTGTTTTCATATAACTTCAAACTTATCAGTACCGCTTTGCTCATACTTCAAATGATGTTTTTCCCTTCAAATCTGCTGTGTAGTTTGTTGTTTAGAAGCATTCTGGGCTGCTGTCTCGAGCTGGTTATGTGTCCTCTGTGCCATGCAAAGTTTTCCTACACGTGGCACAGATGTGAGCTTCCCCCCCAGCGTACTACAGACTTTAATGTTCACCTGTGTCACTAATAATAAGTGTTTCCAAATTCCCTATATAGGCCCTTTAATATTAAAGGTGCAATAGGTGATTGTATTCAGAAACACGCTGGTCGAAAGTCTCTTCACATACCAAAAACATTAAATATATTTATTATACATATTAATTTTCAGGAGGAAACCCACACCAACATTATTGAGTCATGGGCCTACGGTAATATTGAAAAAAATTACTATTGCGGTATGACGGTATTTACAATAATGTTACATCCCTAATAAATAGTTTAAGTATTAACACTGAAAACTCTATAAATAATAAGTGTACTTTAGAGAACATTCAAACTCCACACAGAAATGCCAACTGGCCCAGAAGAGACTCGAACCAGCAACCTTCTTGCTGTGAGGTGAATATGCTACCCACTCCGCCATTACACAATTATTTCACTGGAAAAAACTGAGATAGATCCTAATAAAATCAATTTTTAATCTCCAAACTAAAACAACAGCGAATAAGGACACCCTTGAAAACTGTGTATGTACCTGTTGCCAAACACACAGTATTTACACACAAGAATATGCTGCCAGTGCACTACGCTGTAAACAGGAAGTCTTTCTTTCTGCCAGTCTTTCTCTCTTAAACAATGCTATTGTTTTTTTCCCTCCTAGAAAATCAAATAAAGTCTGCCAATTCTCCGATGTCAAAATATAAGGCTTTTAGAAACCTTAAATCATCAGATTAATAACCGTGTTGCAATTGCGGCGTGTTAGGACAGCCAACCACTTCACAAGATTCACAAAGAAAACTGCCAGAATCTCATTAATGTTTTTCACCTTATCGATGGATATAAGAATGTGACCTAATTGAAAGTGTGAATTAAAAAAAAAAACTTCAACAATCCTTTTGCTGAGGGGTCATCCACTGCACTGTATTATTTAAGAGGCTATACGCTGCAAATGAATAGATGGAGAAAGTTTTTCTAAGATGCATTTCTAATCTAACAAAAAAGCAACAACATGTCCAAAGTGTGCAAATAATGAGACTCACAGTGAGAAAAAAGAGAAAAGACACAACAGTATTCATTTAAATTAATGAAAAGTTTTACGTCTAAAAAAATCATTCCCTTTCTGGTTTGCTTGTACTGTAAAACTGTTTTTTCTTATAAAAATGCAGCGTGATTAAGCCTGCACTTGACAGAAAGTCTTGACTCTTGACTAAATGTTTTTGTTTCTTTAACTTATTTTAATAAATAAATCAGGTTTCAACTAAATATTTTTAAATTGCACTAAATTTAACTTAATATTTTTAGTCAGTTTGATTGATATAAGCTGAGAAAAAAAATATTAAGGCAGCAAGAATTTTCTTACAGTGCACTGTAGACATGAGGGCTCCACACTATCGATTTGAGTTGGGACAACAAGAAGGAAATAAGTTAACTTAATAGATTTTACAAATTTAAGTAGATTGAACGTAAAATAATGAAGTTGCCCCCCCCCCCCCAAATTGTGTTTTTTCAGCTTAACTTATATAAGATTTTGAACAAACATTAATTTTTTGAAAGAATTACTCAGACATTTACTGCCACACATATATTTATTTATTTATAATTTTATGTCAAGTATTTTAAATCCATATTATAAGCCCCCTTGTTTATTTTTTCCCCAATTTCTGTTTAACAGTTTTAATAACTCATCTCTAACAACAAATTTATTTTATCTTTGCTATGAAAACAGTAAACAATATTTAACTAGATATTTTTCAAGACACTTCTATACAGCTTAAAGCAACATTTAAAGGCTTAACTGGGTTAAATGGATTAACTAGGCAGGTTAGGGTAAGTTATTGTATGATGATGGTTTGTTCTGTAGACAAGGGGCTAATAATTAATAATAAATAACTAATAATTAATAATTAAAGGGGCTAATATTTTTGACCTTAAAATGGCTTTCAAAAAATTTAAAACTGCTTTTATTCTAGCCGAAATAAAGCAAATAAGACTTTCTCCAGAAGAAAAAATATTATCAGACATACTGTGAAAATTTCCTTGCTCTGTTAAACATCATTTTGGAAAAATTTAAAAAAAAAAAAGAAAAAAAAAATTCAAAGGGGGGCTTATAATTCTGACTTCAACTGTACACACATGCAATACAACCTTCTCCGTACTTATGTTCATTGAACGCATGATCTGATGTAGTCAATTCAGATAGAAAATATTAGATATATAATTTGCAAAATAATTGTACACTATTTGGCAACCCTTCTTGTCTCATATAAAAAGATTATTAAAGCTCTTGATTTAAAAGAAATCCTAATTTCCTTATTCCTGGCTTCATTTTAAATAGAGAGCACAGAGAAAATATATATGTTTACCTTGCATATTTGTATTTACATATTTATCTGTATTACTGTTACGACACGTGTTAATTATCTTGTAATAATGTACTGTCATTATTAATTACCTCTTATTATATTACCTAAATATTTTTGATACTACAATTTATAATTGCCCTGTCTGATTCAGAGAGGACGAAAATGTGCCCTAATTTTGTTTTCTGCAAGTAGCTTGAAACAATTGCTGTCTTTCTGATTCTTTATAATCAATCCTCTAACTCTCTGGCTAATATGCATCAATAAAAAAACAGAGTTAAACTAAATGCAATACAAAATACAAGCGTTAAAAAGCAGGCAAACGGTTAAGTGGTGCATGATCCGTCCACAAATTCCTTCCTCTGAACAGACGTCGCAATTTCTCTGTTGTGGTCATTTTAATTGACAGCCTACAAGTATTTGACCTCACTTTTGGGACAAGCTGTTTTGCAAAATGCAAATACTTGTATTATAAGGACAGTAAAATGTTTGGGTTGCTGAACGACTTTGCAACTGGACTGAACAATATGAGCTCTCAGTGAAAGCACTTGACACAGAAACAGCCGTATACACTCTATGATAGGGCTGCACGATATTGGAAAGATCTGACATTGTGATATTTTGTTTTAAAGCAATATTTACGCTATAATCAATCTCGTAGAAGAATATTGCTTTCCCCATCTAAAATAAATAAAGTTATCCAACATGTGCACCCCGATAGCTCCGCCCCTTCCGCTACGTGAGCAAGCCTGCAGTTACTGAGTGCGTGAAGTGTCCATCATTACACACTTCATTTTACCGGCTGAATGAGTGCATCCTCCAGGTAATTAAAGTGCACTTATTATTTATAGAGTTTTCAGTGTGAATACTTAAACTATTTATTAGGGATGTAACATTATTGTAAATACCGTCATACCGCAAAAGTAATTTTTTTCAATATTACCGTAGGCGCATGACTCAATAAATATATTCTATATTTCTAAGAAAAATTTACTTAGGCGAATAAAGCAAACGGGAGGTAGCGGGAACTACAATTCCCATCAGCCCAGGCGTGGCCATCATCCTTTGCGGTCTGTTGTCGCTACAGATCCAGTAATGCGGAAATGGAGTGTGTTGCTAGTAGCGGGGAAGAAAAAGAGCTGGAAATGATCGAACTTAAAGCGGGTTTTAAATCGGATGTGTGGAAGCATTTCGGTTTCTTTCTAAAAAGATACGAAAAAGGAGAAAAGGTGACAGACAAAGAAAAAATGTTGGTGGAAAGACAATGCACAATGTTACCCACTGCTGTCAACCTTGGCTAAATCATATCTCTCTGTCCCAGAAACAAAGTGAGTCTATCTAAGTGAGTGATTAAATGTTGAATGTGACGAGTTTTCAACAATACTGAATTGAAATAATTTTTTTATATGGTTTAATAGTTTTTTGTTATTAAAATTGGAAAAGATCCTGTTTCAAAACTTACAGATAGATGGCTAATTTGTATGTCATTGATATGTTCAGTGCTAAAGTAAATAAACACTTTTGGCACTTTTTTCAAGTCTTTTCATTAGTTTTATTGAAATTGAAGTTATTCAATAAATACTGTACCGTGCCATTCATACCGAGGTATTATCGTACCGTGAAATTCTGATACCGTTACATCCCTACTATTAATACTACAAAATGGTGTAGAACATTGCATAAGTGTGCGATTTGGGACGCAACTTGTGAATTCGGACATACTACTTGGCTCACATACAGTATTTAGCATACTTGATAGTATGGAAGTATGCGATTTCGGATGCATCCACACTCTAAACAATGCTGAGTTCCCTTTAAAAAAAAATATTAGTTGGCTTTACTTAAAGTAAGTGAGTAAACCTGTTGCTTTTAAAACAAGTGGTTGACTTTACTTAAAAAAGTGAGTTGCCTTAAAAATTTCAAGCAAATGAAATATTTGCATAATTAGAAAAATTACGTTAAATCAACTTAAAGGTTACAATGTGGGTTTACTCACCTGTTTAAGTAAAGTCAACTTGTTGCATTGAAGGCAATGGGTTTACTCACATTTTTAAGTAAAGTAAATAATCACTTCTGGCGGCATAGTGGCTCAGTGGTTAGCACAATCGCCTTAAAGCAAGAAGATCGCTGGTTCAAGTCCCAGCTGGGCCAGTTGGCATTTCTGTGTGGAGTTTGCATGCTCTCCCTATGTTGGCGTAGGCTTCCTCTGGATGCTCTGTTTTTTTCCCATTCCAAACACATGCGCTATAGGTGTATTGAATGACTGTATTAACCTTAGTCTGTGTGTGTGTGTGTGTGTGTGTGTGTGTGTGAGAGAGAGAGAGAGAGAGTGTATGGTTGTTTCCTACTACTTTGCAGGCATCCGCTGTATAAAACATATGCTGAAATAGTTGGTGGTTCATGCTGCTGTGGCGACCTCTGATAAATAAGGAACTAAGCTGAAGGAAAATGAAAGAATAAAATAATTACTTTTTTATATTGTTGTTGTAACCCATAGTCTGGTCAAATATGGACAAGCCCAACTGTTGGGATAAATAAAGTGTAATTAAAATTGAATGGGGAAAAAACACAGGAATGAGTTTGTCAATATTTGACTCAACTTTGGGTTATAAAAACCCAGCATTTTTTAAAGTGAACTATTAGCATTGGTTAAAGTTAAATGTTAGAGAAATATTGTTAATTCTGTGTTTTTTTTAAAGCTATTATACTTTAAAATCTGCATTGTGTTGACGTCAAATGCTGTGATGTGCCAAATGACTACAGTAATCCATGATGCGTCATTGCTTCATTAATATTCATGAGTCTGTGTCCTCCTCCAATGAGAAGCCACATCGCTGAATTATTCACAACAGCACGTGTTGATTTCCAACGTCAGAAGATTCAATCTGTGAGCTCGCATACAGTGACAGCGAGAGACGCAAATATGGATAAAAATGAGTGTTTGCTTTTGCTTTGAAAGAGTTTCTGTGTGCCAAAATATTCATACTTTCGGTTTTTGAGTGAAACTGAGCTTTACCATTTCTCGATATGGAGAACAGAAATCTGTGATTCGTTCTATGTGTATCAGTTTCAATATGAAAAGGACACGTTTGAAGCATACAGTGACAAAAAAACACAAAACATCACCACAAATATGGACAAACACAATTTCAGTTTTTTACATTCATTTTCATTTTTTAAACCCAACTGTTGGGTTAGTTGGGTTTGACGCAGCATTGGGTTAATAAATCGCAGCATGTTTCAGGATGTATTATTTTCAACTGTTTCAGCTCAAATCACAAGATAACTACACCACAAAATGTTCAAAGATAATCTAAAAGTGTGTGTATCAGTTTCCATATTAAAAGGACACTTTCGAAGCATACTGTGACAAACAAATCACCACCGAAAAAAATTACCATTTTTGTTAATACTTTCTAAAAACTAGTTTGAAAAAATAAAACAGATTGATATTTCAATCTGGGGCGACGCAGTGGGTAGCACGTTCGCCTCACAAGCAAGAAGGTCGCTGGTTCGATCCTCGACTCAGTTGGCGTTTCTGTGTGGAGTTTGCACGTTCTCCCTGCGTTCGCGTGGGTTTTCTCCGGGTGCTCCGGTTTCCCCCACAGTCCAAAGACATGCGGTACAGGTGAATTGGGTAGGCTAAATTGTCCGTAGTGTATGAGTGTGTGTGTGAATGTGTGCGTGGATGTTTCCCAGAGATGGGTTGCGGCTGGAAGGGCATCCTCTGCGTAAAAAACTTGCTGGATAAGTTGGCGGTTCATTTGGTTGTGGCGACCCCGGATTAATAAAGGGACAAAGCCGACAAAAAAGTGAATGAAGGATGAATGATATTTCAATCTTTTTAAACACAAAACCCCTTCAGCTGTATGTCTAAGACCCTGCCAATATTCATTAAATATTATTCAGACTTGTTTACTGAAAGAGTTAATGATATAACTGTTAAAATAACAAGTACAATTTAGAAGTAGATCATTTATACCATTGTTACACAGTCATAACTTCTTGCCCTAAAACTGCTCAATGTTAAACCCATTGTTGACATAACAGTCAAATCTGTAAAGCTGCATTATCAATGTCCTTTAGAATTTATACATTACCAAAACACCAACTTATAGAGTAAAAACTTTCAATTCAACGTCATAAACCAATATATTCAATTCAATTTAGGGCTGGGCGATATGGCAAAATGCATTCTCGAATTATTCTTTTCCATATTAAACAATAATGATATATATATATTTCAATGTCAGTTGTTAATTCCTCCAGATCCCAACAATGACTGAAGTCACAAGTTAAAGGGTCTATTAAACAGCATAACCTGCTTTTGGAGGCCGATAATATTTTGAGGCTAAAAATTCAGTGCATCTCTAATATCAACACACTTCTAGATTCCCATTGTTGCACATTTCTGCCGTGTGATTGGCTCTTAGATCAATATATAGTCAAAAAGTAGAGAGCTTATCATTGTTGTCGATATAAATTATTTTGCGATTCGATATATTATCGCTTAACGGCCCAGCCCTAATTCAATTCAAGTTTATTTGTATAGCGCTTTTCATTATAATTATTGTGTCAAAGCATATATATCTATTATATACAATAATAAAATGAGGCCTTATATAATTTAGCATAAACAATTAATACAAGTTATTAAGAAGATATATAACTATAAAAATAAATAAAAAAGCACAAATGCAAATTGCTGTACTGTATTCAATTAAAGTGAGCTTACAAAACATTAATAATTTGACTTTAATTTAGGGTACAACTCCCACCATAAACAAACCATAAACTACTAATTTGTTGCTTATTAAAAGTTACGATTGTAGAATATGGGTTTAGACATTGGGTAAGGATTAAAGATGTAGAGGAAGATGCAGAATATGTACTTTATATGCACTGGTAAACAGCTAATATCTTATTAGAATTTGTTAAGTCAGAAGTTAATAGTTGGAATTGGTACATAAGAAATAATGGTAATGCTTTAGTTTAAGCACAATGTTTATTGTTCTAACGCACGTTGTTCTTTAGGTGTACGGTCATTTTTATTTTTTTATTTTGTTAGTTTTGTTTTGGTATTTGGACTATTTGCTTTTGCGTTTGGAGTGGTGGTTCTTTTCTGACGATGTCAGTTTGTCAATATTCTTAGCCACGCCCCTCTTAAGGCTGGTTTATGCTGCCTTGAGCGATCGCCGTGACACACAGCGCATGCCTTGCATGTAGCCGTTATACTTCCGCATGCTGTTTGTGTTGCTCTGGAATAACACTTCTGAAAAGCTAGCTGGCTGTAGGTTATGTTTTATTCCTCCGTATCATGTTTCCTCCCGGGCGTTTTGATTTATCTGAATGCTACACTGTAAAAAAAATCCGTAATTTTACATTTTATTTCCAGCAGCTGGGATGCCAAAAAAAAACGTAAAATAACTGCTGTTAAATTACAGAAATTTACTGTAAAACAGCAGACATTAAATTACAGAAATTTCTTCGAATTTAAATTTCTGGTAAATTTCTGTTATTTAACGGCCGTTATTTTAAACTTTTTTTTCCTGCACCCAGAGATTTTTTAAACAGTGTACCTTAATGTATAAGTAGCCTAAACACGCTCATTCAGAGGTGGGAACCGGCGGACGGGCAACAACTTTAACCATAAGATAAACACAAAACATCTGGGGCTCCTTCACAGGACTCAACACTTGTAAACACTCGCTCCATCAGGCTCGTGGCTCTCAGCAATATCTACACTCGTCACCTTTACCAAGCTGACCAATCACAGAGATTGTGCTACGTATTGTTGCGATGTCTAGTTGCATTTTTTGAGAGGTGCGTCAACATTAGCCACGGCGAGGGCTATGTGACGAACGCAGAAGAATAAATCAGCCTTTACTGTTAGTTTGCTATAAGGGAATGATGCACCAAAACAAAGCCCCGCCCCCTACTTAATATTCTTTTTTAATATACTTTTTTTTTTCAGTGAAAAAACATCTTCGCAACTTTCAACAGTCTTTAAAGGTCCCATGATCTTAAAATAACGGCTTTTAGATGCTAGCATCAGTATTGTTAATTATATAATCTTCTATATATATATATATATGTACACACATACATATTGTCACACAACCAGCGATCGCTTCCCAGAGGATCGCTGGTTCTCACACGAACTCTCATTACTACATTTCCGCATTTCCCAGGACTACATTTTCATACATGCACTGCTCCCAAACACGCACGCCTGCTCATTCATCTATCCTGATTGCAATTACCAGCTGGACCTTGTTCACAGACTGATATCACTCCATTCATAAGCCACTCTTTGACGCTTCCAGTTGGCCGAGTCTTTTTTGCATTTGTGACATTACAAGGCGTTTCCCTGTCTTGTTTCTCTGTGTTAGACCTTAGCCTTGTTTTCCTTGTTCTCCTGTTTAGCCGCCTGCCTTTTGACCTGTTGCCTGTTTATATCGACTACGATTCTGGACTGTCTATACATACCTGTTTGCACCTGATGACCACTGCTTGCCTGACATTGAATAAACCTGCATATTGGATCTTACCTCCTGTTGTCCTCTGTCACTCCACCCCCGTGGTAACACATTATATATATATATATATATATATATATATATATATATATATATATATATATATATATATATAGTTGAAGTCAGAATTATTAGCACCCCTGTTTGTTTTTTTCCCAAATTTCTGTTTAACGGAGGGAAGGTTGTTTTAGCACATTTCTAAACATAAAAGTTTTAAAAACCTATTTCTAATAACTGATTTATTTTATCTTTGTCATGATGACAGTAAATAATATTTTATCTGATATTTTTCACACTTCTATACAGCTTAAAGTGACATTTAAAGGCTTAACTAGGTTAATTAGGTTAACTACGCAGGTTAGGGTAATTAGGCAAATTATTGTATAACGATGGTTTGCTCTGTAAATTATTGAAAAAAAAATAGCTTAAAGGGGCTAATAATTTTGTACCAAAAATGTTTTTTAAAAAATTAATAACTGCTTTTATTCTAGCCGAAATAAAACAAATAAGACATTCTCCAGAAGAAAAAATATTATCAGACACACCGTGAATTTTTTATTGCTCTGTTAAAAATAATTTGGGAAATATTTAAAAAAGAATATAAAAATCAAAAGGGGGCTAATAATTCTGACTTCAACTATATATATATATATATATATATATATATATATATATATATATATATATATATATATATATATATATATATATATATCTTTAATAGTTCTATATCTATAAAGTTTGCACCCAACAGTGACAAAATTGGCCAAAATGAATCAACGCTTTTATTGACGTCACCTCACATTACAGTTTCTTATCACATCATAACCAATCAAATGCTCTCTAGTATCTGATGTGCTCCGCCCCCTTAAAAACGCTTCTCATTTGCTTTTCATTTGATGCACTCTCACTGGTAGAGCGGTGATGAAACAAAACACTATTGGCTGTTTAATAAAAAGGGGAGGAGCTAATCTATGCCCCACCCTCTTATAATGTTTAATTTGAGATTACTTCAAACATCGAATAAAATGCATATTTTCATGAGACCTTTAATAATCCAATTTAATTGGAGCTAAACATAATCAAACAAAATGACTACTGTACTAGCAAATGATTCATAAAAATGTGATTCCAAATTCACCCCTAATCAGTGAGGAAACTGTAAATTTTAAAAAAAAATCTCTAAAAACAGTGCTTTTCTGGCCAGAAAACAATTCACACTCTTACCCCTCTGCCAAATTGCCTTGGCAACAATATCTGTCCTGGCAACAGGTATGTACACCTATGCACACAGTTTTTCAAGGCCATTCCTACTTCAAAACCGCTCCGAAATGCTTCCTCAGTTCTGCAGCTGTCCTCTTTAAGCTGGCCCAGTTCATACATACCCATAAAAACGTCAAGTGCTCTTTCCAAAATGGCCACATAATACAGAGTAGGATAAACAACACCTGGATACAGACACTGCAATAACGTGAGGCTCGTTCCCTCCCCTCTGAACCAGACACAAGTCTCAGACGAATGTCCTTAAACTACACACACGCAACACACGCCAACCCTGTTCTCCAGAGAAAGAATATGCTTTTAAAATATTTACGTCAAGACAGACAATCGTGACCTTTACGATATTTTGTATTTCCTGAAGTCTTTCCTTTGAAGCAGCCGAAATCGCACGACTACCTGCATGATTTTGTTCATAGTTGTGTATTTCTGCAGTGAATTAAACACTCGGTGTGTGTGAATGTGCGTGCATTCGATGACAGTTGTTGTCTTCCCAGAAACATGATACATTATATATTTGTCCCACCAGATCCTCCACTGTTCCGTGCAGCGTCTTCAAAAACTAGTCCCTGCCAGTAACAATAAAGACTTGTTAACAATGTGAAGTGGTAATGTGTTAAAACAGCCTTCGCCGGCGTAGCCTTTCCTCGATTTTTCGGCGTTTTTCTTCTCCTATTGGAGCGGTGAACACGTTTGGAGCTGCCCTTTTCTCCAAAATGGAGGACATTCTATCTGTGAGTGCTCCGCTGTGCTCCAAAGCAGCTCCCTCCCTTGCGTTCGTCAGGCCCGCTTTTTTTTTTCTTCTTCTTCTTTTTTTTTATACAGCCCGGTTGTAAACAAATAAGAAGTAAACTTGGCCAAACTCTAAGAGAGAACTCTTTGACTATACCTCTGTTTTATTTTTCATCTCTCTCTCTCTTACAAACCATTTCCAGATATTTTCCTTCAGAAATGGCAGTGATCTCACTAGGACTTGTAGAAAACCATATGAGAGCCGGGGTTAGCTGAGGACACCGAAGCACCTTGGCAAACATACAACTTCCCTATTAGAATCCAAGATACATTTTTCACATCAGTGAGATGCCTGTGTACTCGTTTGTGCGTTTAAAGAGACACGCTGAAAAGCCATTCCAGCGCTTTATCCTCTGCAAACTTTAAAAATATAAGCAAAAAGCGCTCATTTGCATGTGCAAAAACAAACTGCCTCCCGTTTAACGTTTGACAGGGACAGAACTCGGTGTTTACGTTACGTTGCGAATGTCACACAGAGAATATGTTGTGTACTTTACACATATTTAGAAGGGAAACGATTGACTGAGTTAAGGCTGCAACACATGACTGACAATTATGTATGCAAAAGGGCGGGAAAAAAGTTGCTGGCACACTCGGCGTGGAAAATCCCCATTGTACCAAAGCAACTCTTCTTTCTGAGGTGAATGTTACTAGTCTGCCAGGTGAGGGCTCAACCTCGCTGCCTAAAACTGGTTTTCCTGATGTGGGCGTGTGAATAAGATAGCGCGAGTAGGTGACGCTGCCTCACTCGGGTCATCTGAGGTGAACGACGTACAGTGCACAGTACAACCTACCATGCGTTAACTTACAAGCGGAAAGAATGCATCATTGGGAATAAATCAGGAGAGTAAGGTGGAGAACACGAGGACGTCTCCATTCCACTGAAGCAGCTGCTGTTCAAGGAAACACAATTAGACTTTTTAAGGGGGCGCATGCACAAAAGACAAAGGAGTTTCAACTTTGACCTGGATTTTGCATACAGTCCGAGCCTATATTAAGCATTCCCTTTTAAACCAGCAAGTTGCTGCACAGGGCATTGCCAAACACAACTCACATGTGTCTGCACGATATTGGGAAAAACCTAACACTGAGATGTTTTGTTCTCAACAGAATTGATTGATTTGAAGAGCTCTATTTGTAAAGAACTCATTATTTTTTCATACTTTTTCATACTTTTTATTGATGTTCCTATTTGCAAATGAAGCAGATGAATATGTCTGTCACAATAAGCAATATATCGACTTATCGAACAACATATGGACATGAGCTCAATCATTTTTAGAGATATATAATATACAGTTGAAGTCAGTATTATTAGCCCCCTGAATTATTAACCCCCTGTTTGTTTTTTCCCCAATTTCTGTTTAACAGAGGAAAGATTTTTTAAATACATTTCTACACATAATAGTTTTAATAACTCATCTCTGATAACTGATTTATTTTATCTTTGTCATGATGACAGTAAATAATATTTGACTAGATATTTTTCAAGACACTTCTATACAGCTTAAAGTGACATTTAAAGGCTTAACTAGGTTAATTAGGGTAACTAGACAGGTTAGAGTAATTAGGCAAGTTATTGTATAACAGTGGTTTGTTCTGTAGACTATCAAAAAAAATATCTAGGTTAAAGGGGCTAATAATTTTGACCTTAAAATGGTGTTTAAAAATTCAAAACTGCTTTTTTTCTAACAGAAATAAAACAAATAAGACTTTCTCCAGAAGAAAAAACATTATCAGACATACTGTGAAAATTTCTTTGCTCTGTTAAACATTATTTGGGAAATATTTAAAAAAGAAGAAAAAAAGTTCAAAGGGGGGCTAATAATTCTGACTTCAACTGTATATTGCCCATGCATTAAAAACTAATTCTAGCAGCATTTTAGCTGATTGTGCAACATCTTATTGGAGGTCTCAGTGTCAATATGGTTAATTAGTATTTACTATAAATTACTATAGTATATTTTGTCATGTGGATGTCTGACAACTAAAAATAGATCTGCAGCAGATTTCACAGCCTCTGTTCCTTTTTATCGTGCACCTTTTCTGTTGACATTTATTATTATTTATTTAGGATATGCGTTTTCACATTCTGACTCCAATGTCTGATTATTAAACTGTTAAAATGACTATAATTAAATGAAATATTCTTAAGAATAATATACGACTTGTTCTTTGGAAGAGTGTACTTGCAGTGTGATGCTTTTATATTGTCTTAAAATTACAATAACATTGTTAATTGTGGTTTATTTTGGTGTAGGGCTGCAATAACGAATCGATCAAATTGATAAAAATCGATTACTAAAAGCGGTGGCAACAAATTTCATAATCGATTCGTTGTGTCGCCCAACACGGAGACGTTTGATAATTAAAAATCACTTTAGTTCAGTGCGGAGCGGAGTGAATACAGTCTCTCTCGCACACTGATACAGAGTTCGGCGCCTCAGACAGGGATGAGCAGGAAGTGAGTTCAACAGCAGGGTACAACACTAAAGAATCCTACTTTTGCTCTGTTTTTAAGTGAGGACCGTAAAGTCAAGCAGGACAAGTTAGCGATAGCTCGTTTACCTTTAGAGATCAACTGAGAAAATTAAATTGACGGAAAATTGCTTCTTTTTTTCTTTTTTCTTTTCAAAAACAAAACCAACTTAAACCCGCTGAGAAAGACGTGTCACATTATCACAATTATGCACCGTTTTAACTGCCTAATGCCTATTTTATGTTTTAGACATGTAAATACACACAAGTACTAGTAAAACAAAACATTTCTAAGAGTTTGTAAAACACAAGGAAGTCTAACAATCCATTCAAATATAATTTGCAGATGTGTTTTATTCATATCATCTACACATAGTGAAAGTAACTACGTATGCAACATCGGCTATCTTTGTCTAACAATGTCAAGTGTATTGTCCCTGTAAAATAAACAAATAAATAAAAATAAAAAATTTAAAAAGTAACTATAAAGTTGAATCTACTCTTCTCTAAGTTCACCAAGTATCTGGTGAGTTTACATGCTGAATCCTGCGTGTTCTGCTTTTTATGATTGAGGCGAACATGCGGCCGCAAGTAAACATGGCGACGACCATCTCACACTATAGATCACGATCACTTACATGTTTATGTGAACTGTTTGTGCAAATCCCTTAACTGCTGTCGTTGGTATTGAATATCAAAAATACCAATTTGTCAAAAAGTGAACTGGACTGCATTGCCTTTACTTCTCTTTTGGCAAGACGCTTGATTTTAATCAATTGGAAACAATCATTTCCCCATTCTTTTAAACAGGGGGCCAATGATGTGTTGCATTTCCTTCATTTGAAAAAAAAAAAAGAATTTTAATTTAAATGGTTCTGGGTCCAAGTTTACTGCCGTGTGGCATCCTTTCCTAAATTACTTCCAAAGCCAAATATAATTGCAAGTGGACAAAATGATGCTGTCATGTTTTGCTTGTTTTAAAGATGTTGTCTTCATTTTTTTTGTCTTTGTTTATACGTACACATTGTTAAAGCACTATGTTAATATGTGAAGTTTTATAAACTAATTTTGAGAGGAGCATGTAATATAATTGAGCACAACTGGCCGCTCATCTGTAATCAGTAATAATTAAATCAGAGTGATCCTAGGTTACTATAAATGGATTATTTTCTCCCTACTGCTCTATCTTCGTTTTGGAAGAATCCCCCCTTCCACCCCATCTCCTCTTTTTCTTCCATTTTCTAAGGGGGAATTCTTGAGACCTACCTGATCTTGGATCTCCTGATATGCTTAATGACCATGCAGGAGCCCTGGGCTCAAATACCTCCGAGCTCAGGGTTCTCTCCCGGGATAGCATGACAAACCTGCTATAAATGCTGAGCATGTCTAAGTGGGAAATCTTGAAATAGAAATGGGGGTAAAAAATTGTTATAATTTCTCACACACTACAAATTTCATATTAGGCACGGCAGGGTTCAAACACATGTTTACTACAAAAATTCCATGAGATTTTCAGGATTTTCAAGTCATTTTTCATGACCTAATGTTTCATGTAATATCTACATACACGTGGTAAATCATAAGAAAAACAATGCATGTTTAAATTTATTACAGCATATCATAAAACACGCAACAATCTCTTTAGTTTTAATTGACTTTTATACTTATGTAAAATAGATAATGCTTACACAGCACTAATAATGTGAGAGGATGTTTTTGGCCAAGAAACGAAAAGTAAAAATAACTAACCTCCATTCCAGGATACAGATATTTGTCAAACTAGTTTTAGATGATGTTAATAGTTTGTTAAACAAGTTTTTTTTTTAAACTACATCTATTGTAAAGCCGCAATCACACTGCACTTTTCGTTCCTTACACTTTCATTCATAGGCATGCAAATGCAGCAGACTGGAGAAGCAAGCATGTCCGACAAGTTTTACACTCTTTGCATTCGAAAGTTCAAGCTTGGTGAATTCTGACCTGCGAAATTACATCAGGTGATAGCATTAGACCAATTAAAGACTGTAGCATCCGCTATTAACGTCTAATCATATTGTTTAATCCCACCCCTTTTCGCAGAGTCGTACGACAGAATTTCGCACGCACAAGCTCTAGTGTGACCACAGCTTAAGTCGCTTTGGACAAAAGTGTCTGCTCTATGACTAAAACTAAATGTAATTTCCATGATTTTTCTAAAACATTGTGGGTTTTTTCTGGTTTTTCCAGGTTTTTCATGATCGTATAAACCCTGCATGGTCCAGTATAAGATTCTGAGGGTATGATAACCTTGGATAAAAATATCACTGTTTCACAGATTACTACTCTAAAATATATTCTTTTTAAATTTCTGGATAGAAAACTAAAACTTTTTCCCCCTTTGAACGCAACATATTTTATTTTGAGAAACATTTAAAATATTTTGGGACAGTAAACATGTCACGCTAAATAATTCAAATGGATCAATTACTTCTGCTGTCTTCATTAGTTTCTAAAACTCTCATTTCTGTACAATTTAAATGGCATGTTTGGATTTCTTTTCTGCTGAAAATACTGTTGTCCTAAAAAAACATTTCAAAAAGTGTAAATAAAAAATCGTACACATACCTTACAGGCCCATGGCCATGCTAGTGTAAGGGACAGTTCTTTTTTCATAAAAAGTGTACTTTTTTGCATGTTATACGCCTCATTTTCTATTTAATTATGAGATTTAAATCCTGCATTTAAGTGCTATTTTTAGCTGAATCAGCTTGTCGTATGGTCATCATAAACACACTTTTTAATGTACCAAATATTCCTAAAGATTTAGAATAAAGAAATGTAAAAACAATACTTATTTTTAAAATACAAATTTATTACTTCATATATCATTAGAAAACAATAGGAATCTGTTAAAGTTTTACATTAAAGACTGTAACCTATTGTCATTTATTAACATTTATTAGGCTAATAACAAACTGGCCAGCAGATTCAACTGTCCTCAGTCAGAATTTGGCTATTTGAATAAAAAATAATGAAAATATTTAGAAAAAAAAAGTTACTTGTAAATGTTTTTTTTTTTAATTTAATAACAATACAGGAGCGAAAGATGACTTTCCTTACGTCAGATGGTGTGTCACTTGCAGAGCTGGATGTTGGACTCTGGATGTTAGCATTGGGCAAAACTAATTAGCTGAAATCCCTCCGAAGCAACAGCTTTCTCTTAAAGCCTTTTTTGATAGGTTATTTTTGCTATTTATGATGGCATAGCAGTCAAAATAGGACAAATGAACTCATTATGGGACAAATTCTGGACCTTTGTCACTAAAGGGCTATGTTAGGGCTATTACAGAAAATGTTGGCAGTTTTAAAACTAAACTGAGGTCTACCCTGAAAACGGTTATCGTCCCATGCCCATCTCACATTCATAGGCCTCAAAACAAAGCAAATGAGTAAATGGAAATCTTTAACTCTATTAAGGTTAAACTTTACAAAGTGGTCAACTATAATCCCTACTCAAATCTCCTAATGGATGAATAAACTAAATCTGAACTGACTTTGTGGATTCCTTATTGTGTCTATTGTTGATTTGCACATTGTGATACCAATGCTAGATGTTAAAATCTATATTCTTCTGTGAAGTACAAGAAATCAGAAATCTAGTCTCTGAATAATCTGACGAGTCCTCCTCAGCTCTGTTCTTCACACTCTTAAAAATAGCGTGAAAATTAGGAAATCGCTCATCAAGACAAACCTCACATTCAGTAAAAAAAAAAAAGAGAGCCGAATTTATTCTTCTAAGATAAAGCCTACGGGTAAGGGAATGTTCAGCTCAATTAGGAAAAGTGGATAGCTCACTAATTCTGATAGATCTCTCAGATTAAATTGTCAAGTAATTACATTGCCAGCATTCACTAAAAGCAAAAAAAATAAAAAAATGGACGAACTTCACAGTCCAATTACAACCAAATTCGAAACACTTTCTCGAGGGCTAACTCAAGCATGTTTCATAGAAGTCGTCAACACAATCTGAGATCTCTGTCCTGAGCAGTTTGGTAAAATAAAGCCTCTTTTTACATTTCTATCTCCACTGGATATCCCTCTTACGACAAACTCTATATTGTTGAAGTATTTTTTTGTCAAGCGGCTGGCTGGAGGGATCATAGTTTTATTGCTGGAGACCCGTGAACGAAAGCAGAGAAAATCAAAGTGTGAACAAATGTGCCTGTTTCTGTGTCTGACCATTGTTACCATGGTTTCCCCTCTGGCTATGTCATGAGTCTTGATGTAAAATTGTTCTTCTACGTAAGAGAAACATCGTCATGCACTACAGATCATGCAATGAATATTTGAATGGATCTAAATAAGCCATATTATTTCTCAACTCGTAACGGAGGCCTGCTAAGTTCTTTTGTGTTGTGGCTTTTCTGGAGGTTTAAGCCTTTTTAAGCCTATTGTGTTGTTTATATTGTCAACATTTGGAAACATTTACGTTACTAATAAACCATTGGGTTTATCGTGAAAAACCAAAAAACAACAATATAAGCGGTGTTAGGGAAATTTACATTATTGATAGTTAATATGCAGTGATCAATTAGATATTAGTAGACACTTGGAATCTGTAAGTAAAGAAACCCACAAATTTTATCTTTCAATCTGTTCATTTAAATATGTATTAACTGAGGTTTTTTATAATTAAATTCTCTTTTATTATTGACTAATATGCAAATGTTCGGATAAATGTACTGCTGTAGCTTTGTTTACCAAGCAAGTAGTTTGAATTGGATTTTAATTTTTTTTTGTTTTGTTATTTTGGCTCAGTTTTCAGCTCCAACGCTCTCAAAATCATTCTACATAAATCTGAAAAAATTACATTTAATTCTGTGCAGAAAGAGCAAAAATATCTGCAGATTCTGTTTGGTCCTGGATATTAGCTATCATAATATGAACATGGAATCAATAATGTGAATGAGTTTGAATGTAAGTGTTTTAAAGGACCTCAGAATAACGTGAGAAGTTTGACATATGTATATACTGTATACTCTTGTTTTACCCTAACTCTGAGTCAATGGACGAATCCAACATTGGGTTCATTTTTTAAATTAAATTCAATTTACATTTTTAACTCAACCCAACTCTGAGTCAAATTTGGACAAATCCATTGTTGGGTTAATTTTTTTTATTTAATTCAACTGACATTTTTAACTTAACCCAATATGTTACCACAACTCTGAGTCAAATTTGGACAAATCCAAGGTTGGGTTCATTTTATTTTTTGTTATTTAATTGAATATACATTTTTAACTCAACCCAATATGTTACCCTTTTATTATTAAGTTCAATTTACATTTTACCTCAACCCAATACCCCAACTCTGAGTCAAACATGGAGAAATCCAACATTGGGTTCATTTTGTTTAATTAAATTGAAATTACCTTTTTAACTCAACCCAACATGTTACCCCAATTCTAAGTCAAATTTGGACAAATCCATTGTTGGGTTAATTTGTTTAATTCAATTCAATTTACATTTTTTACTTAACCCAATATGTTACCACAATTCTGAGTCAAATATGGACAAATCCAACACTGGCTTCGTTTTTTAATTAAATTCAATTTACATTTTTAACTCAACCCAACAAGTTACCTCAACTTTGAGTCAAATATGAGCAAATCCCACGTTGCGTTTATTTACTTATTTTATCAAATTCAATTTACATTTTTAACTCAACCCAACTCTGAGTCAAATTTGGACAAATCCATTGTTGGGTTAATTTTTTTAATTCAATTCAACTGACATTTTTAACTTAACTCAATATGTTACCCCAACTGTGAGTCAAAAATGAGCAAATGCAATGTTTCGTCTATTTTTTTTTTTTTTTTTTTTAGTTCAATTTACATTTTACCTCAACCCAACATGCTACCCCAACTCTGAGTCAAACATGGAGAAATCCAACATTGGGTTTATTTTTTTTTATTACATTTAATTTCAATTTTTAACTCAACCCAATATGTTACCCCAACTATATGGACAAATCTGACATTGGGTTCATTTTGTTTAATTAAATTTAAACTACCTTTTTAACTCAACCCAACATGTTACCCCAATTCTAAGTCAAATTTGGACAAATCCATTGTTGGGTTAATTCGTTAAATTCAATTCAATTTACATTTTTTACTTAACCCAATATGTTACCTCAACTGTGAGTCAAATATGAGCAAATCCCACATTGCGTTTATTTACCTATTTTATTAAATTCAATTTACATTTTTAACTCAACCCAACTCTGAGTTTAAATATGGCCAAATCAATAGTTGGGTTAATTTTTTTAAATTCAATTCAACTGACATTTTTAACTTAACCCAATATGTTATCACAACTCTGAGTCAAATTTGGACAAATCCAAGGTTGAGTTCATTTTATTTTTTGTTATTTAATTTAATTTACATTTTTAACAAACATGGACAAATCCAACATTGGGTTCATTTTTTAAATTAAATTAAATTAAAAATTTTAACTTAACCCAATATGTTACCCCAACTCTGAGTCAAATAAAGACAAATTCATTATTGGGTTAATTTCATTCATTCATTCATTTTCTTGTCGGCTTTGTCCCTTTATTAATTCGGGGTCGCCACAGCGGAATGAACCGCAAACTTATCCAGCAAGTTTTTACGCAGCAGATGCCCTTCCAGCCGCAACCCATCTCTGGGAAATGGGTTAATTTTTTTTTTAATTCAATTCAATTTACATTTTATGAGCAAATCTCACGTTGCGTTTATTTACTTATTTTATTAAATTCAATTTACATTTTTAACTCAACCCAATATTTTACCCCAACTCCGAGTCAAATATGGACAAATCCAGCATTGGGTTCATTTTTTTATTAAAATAAATTCTATTTACATTTTTAACTCAACCCAATATGTTACCCCAAATAGGGACACAACCAACGTTCGGTTCATTTTTCAATTAAATTTAATTTAAATTTTTAACTCAACCCAATACGTCCATATTTGACCTAGTATTGGGTTGAGACAACCCAGCATTTTTTTTAGAATGTATATATATATATATTCGCAGCTTGTTTCAGATATGATTGTGGCCTGAGGGGTGAAGCTCCAGAAGGAGCCCCCTGGTTGGTTGAGTGTTGAAGCACAAGTGATTGGCTAATCTCAAATGTATACTTTGCATTCATGAGTGAGTGATGATCTACATCTCTCTGCTCACAGACATGCTTGTATGTAAACTGATCAATCTCCAGAGCATTGAAAGCAAAAAACAAAAACTCTATCTGGTTTTCTTCAACCTCAGATCATGTCAGTTTTAAGTAAAATGTCAATTTTACTTGAAATTGTCAGGTTACTTCAATGCATTTAGCATAATAAGACATTTCCATGACAGCAGCCCTAAAGTAAAATGACTCCTCCTACTGGTTAGGCCCAGAAACATCAGAAAAAAAAAGAAAGAATTCATGTCATGCATGTTTGCTTAATTAAAACACCAGAATCAACATCATGTCAAAATAATTCAGGATATCATTTTGAAACGGTCAATTCTTTGCTCAAAGATTTCCTCAAATTATATAAAGGCTTTAAGAAGATTCCAAGCAATCAAATGAAATATACTGTAACATGATCATTATGAGCAATATCATACCACGTGTCAGGCTGAAATGTGTTGCAATTATATCATGAAGAAAGCAAAGCCAAAAGGCCAAATGCCTGTATTACACAAAACGCTATCCCCTCCCCTCTTAGTACTGTCACCTACTGTTAATACACAAGAATGGGTATTTGGAAACGTGTGCGAGCTGAGCAGCAAGCAAGTTAAACAGAAAAGAAAAAGAAATATGTTTCAGTTCCTGAGAGTGTGTGCCTGAATTAACAGTGTATCAGCATTCGCCCCAGCGCTGTATGTTGTTCAACACTCATATGATATCCATCTATTTATATGTGCATATATATAGGTTCATGATGTATATCTGCCATCAGATCTGCATCAGGGTAATGTGGTTGATCTCTGTGTGTTTAGCTCGGTTTTATTCGTTCATTCCCCCGCCTGCCCAAATAGAAATCTGATACATGGAAATATATGCAAATTATATAAATTACCAAGTTCATATTTGGATTTTGCATATGTAAAATACATGTCGAATGCAACATTTATTTCTCCTATGGATGATATCTAATATATTTGAACTTATATGTAATTTGAAAACAACTATGTGTATAAACAGTCATTTTTTTTGCAATTTACAGACATTTAAGTTGCATATATATGACAATCCAAATATGAATTAGAAGGTCATGTTTGTAATTTGCATATACATATCGTACTTATATATAGCTTTCGGACTTCTTGGAAACACACACCATGTGCTGTACTGAAATAAACTGTATTGTCTGATCCTAAGTTGATCTGACTCCCACCCTGACATTTAATTACATTAATGCATGCCACCATCTAAACAGGGAAGATGATATTCCTATAATCTGACTTAGTTAGTTCTGAACTGTACAGTAAACAACGCAATCAAGTCTCATTTTTGGGGTATAATAAGAACGACCCTTCCTATCATCTGACAAAGCCATTGTAATTCTCTACAACTGCAATTGTTTAATAGTAATTCGACTTTCTTTCGATAATCAATTGCAAGCCAACTGACAAACTCTTTAGGAGTCTTTGGCTGTGGCATGTGAGTATTACGTTTGAAGCACTAAGAGGGTTTGATGTCTCCAAAATAAACAGCGCACAATGCCTCCTTTTGATCTACGAATCTCAATATTCCTAAGATCGAGATTTATTTGTTGTTTTTGCTCACATTTAATCGTTTTCATCTTACCAAAAATAGACAAAAGAATGTTTAACGATTTTTAAAAAAAACTTTACTCCACATTAAAAATAGGAATATGAATTCGATTATGTGACTGAAGTCCATAGGTCTCAATCGTCTATCATCTATCACACCCAAAATAAATAAATACATAAGTACTGTATTATAAATAAATGATTATCCGCAGGAATTAAAGCACGTTGCTGCATCATTAAACATTCAAAGGTCATTAAGCATAAATGTAAAAAGTGCTTCAAAGCACATACGATGACCATGCGCTCTTATTTTGCTGTTATAATTTCAACTCAATGAGGTGATCATTGTAAGCAACAATCAATATGGATTTCAAATGAGTAAACACAATACACACATTAATGCTTAAAAGACTCTTTGTTAATGTATATAAGTTATCAACAATACTCATTCAATGCATTGCTTAAGGGTTTAAGTCACTCAAGAATCAAATTTATAATATTAAAACTCATTAAAATGCTAAAACACACAAGTTTATTTTTTTAAACACAAATGTGTCACATATTTCTAAGCAAAGCCATAGTTATGTTTAACTACAGTGTAATAACACTCAAAAAGCATTCAGGAGACACACAGGATTATAAATATCTTGGCTAAAGCAACTGTTAGGACTCCTAACATGTTTAGGCTACTTCTGTTTACAATACATGCGATTCACATTTACAATAAAGTTTATTTTCGGTTTTGTTGTTGTATAACGTGCTCCTATTCACGCAGAGCTACAGCAACTTAAAGCTGACAGACGAACAGCCTACACACAGCCAAGGCCCTCCTTTCCTATCGAATACCGTCCAAAACAGCCATAAAACTACACACGTTTTTAATTGATACAGTTGAAGACGTATTTCCACTTCATTAAGCAGGTGCACAATAATAAAAAAACACCATGAAAAAGTAGAAGCGGAGCAGTCTAGCACGTGCTGAAGGGCTTAATTCATAAACTAATACAGGCCTTATAACACGGATTTTTATTCAAAGTGATCTTTAATAAAAAACTAGTTTGTCATGGATATGGAAAGAGTTAAATTACTCGACGAAGTCCTGCCTGCAGATGCAGGAAAGCTTTTACAAAAGAGTTAGGCTATATGAAAAGAAGGTCGGTACCAGAGCAAAAAATAATTAAATAAATAAAGTGCCAAAAGATACAGTTTCAGATATATATTTGCAATAATATTACAAGCACAAAGAACAACTAAGTATTCCTCAAACATTTCCAACGATTAATAATAAGATAAAATACTTAGGCTTTACTTAATGTATGCATTATCCTCTCATAGCCACATAAGATGTAAAGACATACATATTTAGGTTATATGTGAAACGTAGAATGATTGAAACAAGACATAAAAAGTGTTTGACAGGCACTCATAATTATAATTCAAAATATATTAATGTACCGCAAAGCAAAACGGGGTTAATAGACCAGAGGTCATGATTTCTCCTAAACCCTACTGTATAATGTATTTATATTCAATAAAATACTTTGCTTTTAATCAATATGTCTAAACTTTAAAAAATCATTAACGTTAAATTAAATCTTATTCGACTGTTATATAGCCAAGGTGCGTTGTTATATATATACATAAATAAGTAAAAGGGTCAAACTTCCAAGGCCGCACTGCCAAAAATGTAAGACTGTCGGTGCGTAAATTATTAAAAAAAAAATAAAAACTGAGTGCGAACAAACTCACACTTTGTTAAATAAAAATGAGACTGTTAAAATGTGTTTATCCCGTTAAAAGCAAGCTTTCCCTCAATTCAGTTCACACGAAAACACTCAAATAATCAAAGTAGCCAACATCGGATAGAATCTCCCCACATTAAATGACAAGCTTTTCATGTCATTTGCTATAAATAAACAGCTTATATAAGACAGACATTTTATAATACTGCGTCGGGAAACAGAGGGCATATGATAAATTAATGAAAAATGTGTCTGGGCTGCTTTTTCCACTACGGGCCAATGCCATGGCTCCATACCCGCCGTCTCCTACCACACAGAGATAACAATACAATGAGAGCTGTGATCGGACGGCCGCTAAAAGGCCCCGTTGCCTCCAAAAAAACTGAAGACGAGCTCCAATGTGTTTTGCCATATGAAGTTTTTTGGTGTTAAAATGGCCGAGAGATTTATTGTTTGCGTAGCCTCCAAACGCGTGCGTTATAGGCAACAAGCTGGCACTTCACAACACGGAGTCAAAAAGAGGTCATTCAGTAAGTACAAGCATTAGAATCCAGAACAGATGGGCATTTATGTTTTGTGACTGAAACTAAATTTCGCTTTCTTCGCATAGTCGGAGCGAGCACTAAAAAATTCGGTCACTTAGCAAGCCTGCGTATCCTAATTTAATAATGCCAAATAACGGACATGGTAAAGCGCCAGATACACTCCCTACAAAACTCCGCAGCTTTAGTATAACTACAATTCAAGCTGGCTTTTAATACATCCACTGAAAAACAGCAACATTCATAACAATTCTGCTTATGTCTGAGATAGCCCGAGTCCAGAGGCTAGCGCGCAAATCTACAGGGGTCAATAAAATATTAGCAATAGCCCGGAAAATACTGGGATTCCGGATAAGCGGCGGAAATGTTTAAATCATCACTTGTATCTCGAGTTAAACAAAATACTTCGCATTCTGGAGCCCATTGGAGATACTTGACACTTAACACACGTTCAAAGCGGTGTTATTCTATCAAATATTTTGGTCGTATGTAGGGAAGTCCCTAGCGGCTCTGCTTTTCGTGTCATGGTTCAGTGTTGTTACGGTTAACTTGGCGTAAATATTAAAACGCACTGCAAACGAACACAACCCATAAGAAGTACATACAAAGTCTTCACATCCCGACAACAGCTTGAACTAGTATAAAATGAGTGACCGAGCGAGGAATTACATGGTCATTCCACCTGAGACGTCACTCCAAACAAGCATTTAGATAATTGTTTTGCTGTGTTTCACAATTTAGACAAGCACTAGATGTTCAGGGAAAACTTCAGAATGGAGATCCTGGGGATTCTTTCGCAAGTAAATGTAATTTCACTAGCAAGTTTGCTTTTTCCTCTTTAAAGCTGGTTCACTTATAAAACACTGCTGAACAATGAGTAAAGTCTTGCGACTGAGCTATTACTTTAAGCTCGAGCTTAAGTTTTTCCCGGCTCATATCAAGGGAATGACTGCTATTACTCTTATAAATAGCCTAACATAAATAGTATAAGTACCCTCCCCCTCCCTTCCCTCTCCCTATTTCTTACCTGCTGCTTTAAGGGTCTTTCTTCTCCAGTGGCTACAGCGCTTCACAGCTTCCCCGGTTTTCCCCAGGCAAGGACTGAGTTTATTAATATTGTCCCTTACTTTGTTTCATTTCTCACTTCCATCTTCTTTCATCTCATCAATAAACACACGCTGCAGCCTACCTTCGGAGAGGACATCACGCAGCTCGCTCGTGCCCTCCCATTTTTTCACTATTCGTCGAAGATTTTGGGCAGCCACGCCTTTCTGCTGGCGATTGGAACAGAATGGACTTTCTTGAAGCACGTAGGTTGTGATATAAATCGTTCAACATGACTTTACCCCAATCGGTGAGCCGCACGCCCTCCCTTCCGCGCGGCGAGGAACGCTGAAACTGGCTCCATTGTGGCTCTGAAAGTGAAACTATTCTTGCCTTGTCGCGATTGTTGTGCTTGAACCAGCATGGACACTACGCATCCTCAGTTTCCTAACTGTACAAGTGCACCGCTGAGTGTGTCGAAGGTCCCCCTTTGGAGGAGTTTCTGCTTTCACCCCCTTGATTCCTGAGCGTGGTCAAGTGCATACATTAGCACGAATTAAACGTTATTTGGTCAAACAAGCGCGAATTAAACTCCGGGAAATCCATGTCCCATCCACGACCAAAAGGCCAGTCATCCGAGAATCCCGCATGTTGATCATTTATAGATAGCCTACTTTAGATTGGTTAGGGAGGATGTCAATAAATTTCTCCAAATTATATCCGCGCCCACATTGGATGATGACGCTGCCCGTCAGATTTGGGGACCAACAAGCTAGATTGCTCGCCGCCCGTTGGCTTTTACTTTCTACGCATTTCTATTTTCTCATTTATTTATTTTTTAACGTCCCTAGCTGACCTCAAGGAAACGTAAGGAGAGTTGCTGACGGCACTGCTGGCCAATCAGATCGTGTAAAGTGACACCGAAGTTTTTTGTTCACCAATACGTTCACAGAGCCGTTGTGACGGACTCAAAATAATGCAATAGTGGTTCACGAGTCCCCAGCTACACTGAGCAGTGCCCCCTCCTCCCGACTCCCCCCAGTCTAGACAATGACAGGTGTGTGTGTGCGCGCGCGCTCGTCTGTAGTCTAGACGAGGAATAATCAACCTTCAAGCCCAAGTGATTTTTTTTCAGGCGTTATATATATATATATATATATATATATATATATATATATATATATATATATATATATATATATATATATATATATATATATTCATACACACACACACTACAATTTGAAAATGAACTAGTAATCGTGCAAACGTGTCTCAGAGATATGAATGAACAGAGTAATTTACATATATCTCGAATATGACGATGTCTGGCAGCGTTATAATTATAATTTACGACGTCCCGGCAGGAACCTTTGATGGCAAATATCAAAGAGACATGTTTACATAGAACAAGCCAATTCGTGGGTATCTGTTCTGTATATTACTATGATAAAGGAGCGGTTCGACCTTGGCACACGTAAATATTTCGTCACATGTAACAATCCCTCTCCTCCATAATATCATCCCGCTTAGTATGAGGTTTCCGGTCCGCTTGCGCGCTTTTCTTGATATGGAGGTCCCCCTTTCGGTTGTAAACATGAACAGCAGCGTTTCACCGAGAGGTTCACCGGGGGACACGCACACCGTCTGCCCTACATAAAATGCACCCATTGTAGGCCGAGGTGTCAGCTGAGGACGACTTGCAACCTAGAAACAGCAGTTTGGCCCCTCCTTCTCTTTGTCAGGCGCATTGTAAACGTTAGCCCGAAGTCTTCTGAGGTACTTTCTCCAAAAATAGCGCATAAAACTGGCATTAACAGCAGAAATGACATTTCGTCCGCATGACTGTAGTTTTGTTCTCTCCGAATAACCGTTTTCTAGACCCCCCACGAATCTTTATCAAAGGCGCTGTCCCGGGAAACTATGCCCAATGACATCATCCAAGCCTTTTGTATACAGTTGCTAAGGGTTACAGGGTGACATTTCAAAAACAATCCCCTGCTGTAGATACATTCGATATACTCGGTCCCGGTTGTGTACTAACGTTAAACGGACTAAACACAAACTTTAGTCTTTATTTTAAAACAGAGGTATTTCTACTTGATATTAGAGAGCGAACTGTTTGAGTACATTAGCAATAATGCTTCGCGGAAGCACACTTCGCAACTTACTTTTTGAGTATATCGTATGCTAAAGAAGACTTTAGCGTAAACTTTGTGAGATGGCAGACTTTGATACATCAGAAAAAGTGCTTATCACCGAAAGTGCGGACACCGTTCGTACTACGGACCCTTATGAACGCTCTGTTGACTATATGGAGACTCATAATATCCTTCAAATATTTCAGGTGAGAAAGAACAAAGCTGCTGCTACTCATATATTTTCTTACGAAGAAAATGGTAGACAGTGAAGAACTGCTTTGCACAAAATGGCGAAGGAGCACTAATAGAAGTTCCTAAAAATGTAGCTGCGTTAAACTATTGAAGTGTTTCACTTTATTTTAATAAACGTGTTCACGCATTAAAATTATAAATGTAAGAAAGGAGGTGATTGACTACAAATGTCATTTTAAAAGTACAAAACTGAATTATATTTTCACTCATTTGTGCTATTTCAGGATATCACAGAGAAACTGGTTTTTGATAGACCAGACGATCCTCTTCAGTTCATGTTAGAGCAGGTATTTTGTTTTGTATTTCAAATTTCCACTGTATGCTAGTGATCTATTTATAACTACAGTATATGAGCAATTCCAGCATTATAGTTGTGACATTATCAGTAAAAACCTAAATCATAAATACACAGAGAAAGTATTAAATTGAAACATCTGTTTTTATTTTCCAAAATAACCAACCACAGAGTTATGGGATTAGAAAAATATCAATCTGTAAACATATTTCATATTTTAAATGAGGAAAATAAAGATGCAATATGGATGTGACCAAAAATATGTAAGTTTACATATAACATATAATATAATACATATAATAATACATATAATAATACATATAACATATAATAAATAAAAATATATAATATACTTTGTATAAATTCTGTGAATTAAACTGCACTACCCAAAAGAAATAATGCTAATCAAAAGGATAAGAGTTGGCTCACTATAGAACAAAAAAAAACATTGATTTTATATATATATATATATATATATATATATATATATATATATATATATATATATATATATATATATATATATATATATATATATATATATATATATTTTGCATCTATGAGGGTAAAGCTTGATAATGGTTGTGACATCTCTCCGTTATGGATGTGACAGATGTGAAACTGCCACTTGTGAGACCTTAAATCAAATATAATTGTTTGAAAACATTGACAGAGAAATTTTTAAGTATTTTACAGTAGTCAAATACAAGCCTACACACACACAAAAAAAAGAAAGGGTTTCACTATTTTGGTAAAAAACTTATTATTATTATTATAATTTTTTTATGGCATGGTTGACATTTGGAATTGCTTTAATACTTAATTGTTTCTGATGCCTGTGTTTATATTTGTGAATGATATGACTTGATAAATATGCAGTCTGATTTATTAGTGAAATTATTGGAGTTAGCTGTAAACCATTCTTATAACTGACTTTATAAAACTTTTGCAGGTACAAATGAAGATCAAAATCCGTGACGAGTCGAGCAGTACGTTTGTCAAAACATAAAGAACTCTTAAAGCAAAGCAACAATGCAAAGAATCGACTCTTAAGTTTGTACTTTTATTTATATATTTCTTGAAACGAGGTGTATTGGTTGCTGCAAGTCATTCAGTGACTCTACATTGTTGTTGTTTCCAAGCAACTGTTTTTTTTTTTTAATGTATCATGTTTCGCCACAATTTTTAGAAGATACTGTTTGCATTTATTTTCAGCAGTCAAACAGTGCTGAATTCTTCATAATGCTGTTTGTGTCTAAATATCTCACCAGGATATACTCAAGTGGCTAGCTAGATTTTAGAAATGTATAAAAATTAAATAAAGAAGTAATTACAGACAGGCTTTCTCTGTATTTCCGAGACACAGAATGAATCGATTTGCAGGCGTTATCACTCACTCTTATTGTTTTATGAAATAAACATGTTTTGTAAGACAAAGCAACAACTATATTTTGCGTTTTGCAAGTGTTTTCCATAAAAATGTCCACCTGGACAAAAGTAGCTGGCTTTTGCTCTGCACTCAGATGTCCATGAAGGATTTTGGCTGCATGAGTAAAGGAAGTCTTTGTTTATAATAGGCTCTTCTTACAGTGCATTTCTATAGTAATCTACATTTACTTTGGTGTTTCAAGACTGCTTTATCACATGCAGTCACTTCATTTAGAAATAAATATGTCCACAATATGTTTACAAATACTACTTGTTTAGTGTGTGGTGTTTGTTTATAGCTGTGTAGTACAATGTTACTAGTTTAGTGTGTGTGTGTGTGTGTGTTTATATGTTTTAGTATACGAGCAATTCCAGCGTTATGAATGTGACATTTGCAGTAAAAACTCAATTCACAAAAAAAGTATATGTTAAAAGTTACGGGATCAGAAAAATATCAATCTGTAAACATGCGTTATGGATGTGACAAAAAAAGTCTGTGAGTTTACAGTATACAACACACTTTGTAGAAATTCTGTTTATTAAACTGCACAACCCAAAAGAAACAATAATTTTCAAAAGGATAAGTGTTGTCTCTTTATAAAACAAAAATTATGGTTTTATTTTATTTAATATTTTCACATTTGTGAGGAAAAAGTGTTGTTATGGATGTGACATCTCTCCGTTATGGATGTGACAGATGTGAAATTGCCACTTGTGTGACTTTGGTAAATCAAATATAATAGTTTGAAAAATCTGACAGATGCAATTTTGAGTATTTCTAAAGTGCTGTAAAATACTTGCTTACCCAAATAAACCCAGAAAATGTAACTGTATTTTGGTGAAAATGTTTTTTTTTTCATGGCAAGGTTGACATTTGCATGGAATTGCTCATTCTTTAATTATGACTGTTTGGTGTCAAATGTTTTTTTAAACAGTGAACTTATGAACATAGTGTATACAGATGTTTATACTAGGGTTGTGTAATTAATCAAAATTGCATCGCAATTGCAAGAGACTGCGATATGAAATTTATCTGTATTATTTTATTTCCCCTACCCAGAGCAAATGCATGACTGGTGTCTGTGTGTGATAGTCTTACGCCAAATGAGCGATGAGCGTCTTGCTAAAGTCAACTGAAAGTATTGCTAGTGACGCTCGATCTAGTAGCAAGCAACAGCAAAGTACAATTTCAGAGGTCTTTCAGCCATGTTAGTTTTCTTAGTGTTCTGTATTTTTATAATTATTTATTTATTTTGTTTGTGTAATAAGCCTCACTATCTCCCTAATTTGAGTTCAAATAGTTTACAGAAAGGTAATTTTATTTGTGTTTACTGTTTGCTATAGAGAAAAATTAGTGTTTCATTTATGAATATTTAAAAATAAATGTTTAAGTTAATATCTTTTTAGTACTAATTAGTTTTTTTACTAACACTTGCTGCATTTTAGCAGTATGAAGTTATGATAGAGATTATTAAGCTGAAGCTTGACTACAAAATGAAATCACAAATCAAATCAAGATCGCAATATCTGTCTAAAAAAAATAAAAATCGCAATTAGATATTTTCCCCAAATTGCACAACCTTTGTTTATACTTACCTTTTAATTAGAATATGTTGGTTTCTGTCAAAGGGGCGGAGCTTCGGCTTTAAAAGGCAGCCCCAAACTCAAATTCAGGGTCAGTTAACCTGGCGAGCGAGCTACTGTGGTGTCGTGAGCAATTTGTGATCTGTCTGTGTATAATAGAGGGGTTGTACATAAGGTATATCGTAGCTGTGTCTGCTGTTTATTTATTCTTTTATTTTTGGTTAATTTGTTACTTTGCTGGGTTATTTTAGTTTTCACTGCCGTACACTGTAAATAAACCAATCATTCTGCACGTTACATCAGCGAGTAGTGCCATCATTTTTTTACAACGTTTTCTCACTTTACCATACATCGAGAACTGAATACAAGCCTTCTGGTTTGTCAACACAGGTGTGTGTGTGTGTGTGTGTGTGTGTATATATATATATATATATATATATATATATATATATATATATATATATATATATATATATATATATATATATATATATTGTGTATAGAGTTAGGGTTAGAAATTACAAATGTTACCTCTTTCCAACAGGGAAAACCACCAATAATCAAAAATGCTTGGTTTTGTATTTTTTAACTTTGATAAAAGGTAAAAAAAAAAAAAATAAATCCAGTCCACAATTACTTTTTATATTGAAAATATGTAATTTTGTGTGTTGTTTTGACCAAATCAGTGACATCATTTATGAATTTGGCAATTAAAGAAGTAAAAAACTATAATTTTATAAACAATTTAGTAGTTTTAAACAGCACTAAGGTTGATTAACAGATTTATGCAAAAAAAAAAAGTGAAATTTTTTTTTTATCTGATGCATTTTTACAGCAGTTTAATTAAGTGGAGGTTTTCATCCTCAACTTAACAAAAGGGTAGTCAATTTGCCCAGAGTGTATTGTTTATAAAAAAAATCTAAATATGTTTTTTTTCTCAAAAAATGTATCAAAATTAAATTTGTCACCACAAATCATTCCAAATTGAGACACAAAATCACCCCCGAGTGGATGAAAACATCCCCAACCGTACATAAGGGTTAAATTAAGCCATTTAATTCTCTCAAAATGGTAGTGTAATTTACACATTTGACAGACAATAATTTACGGCAACTTATTTTAGGTAAATGTAAATTTTGTAGTCTAACTGAAGTGTTTCAGACACATCGGAGAAAGCTGCAGATGATCGTCTATTTAAAATACTTTGCATTGCCTCCAACTACAGGAAATACAAATACTATTTAAATGCTATTTCTACTATTCAAATATAATGATTAGTAAAGCTTGTCGTGTGTTTCTGCCGTGCCAATTTCTATAGGGAGACATTATCACATTGGAGGCAATTCTTTAAGCATTTTTGCAGGCATTCTGAAACATCTTTTGTTTGAAAAAAGATTATACTTGACTCAAGTGACACTTGAACTTACCCCATGTACCAATAATATATCAAATACATCACAAAAATGATGCTAATATGGCAATAACACTGTTATTAAACAACATAACGTCATTTGAAACGCTTAAAGGTTTGTCACAGTGTACACGTTACATGTGCAGTACTTTTTTTATTTAGTTAAGAATGGAATACATACAATAAATCCAATTTGAGTGAATACAAAAACATATTACAAGGTTAGTGTTTTTGATTACCATAACTGACAGCTTCATTATCTTTCATCCTTGTCCTTGTCTTTAAAATACATTGTCGAAATGTCTTTGCCTTACGTTTTACACAGAACACTGATGTTTTTATGATCTCTCTTTAAAAACTGAATACATCATTTTGGATAGCATTTAGTAATCAACAGTTACATTACAGTAGCTTTATCTACTAAAGAAGAGAGAATGCAACTTGAGACCATGTTTGAATTATTCAAGAGCACTGACCTTTAAACTGTCGAATCACTGGACTTTACTCTTAATTATTGATTTTTTTTGACTTTATAATAGACTTGGGAGAACAGTTTTGCATTGCTTGACAAAACAAGACGCTATGGAATAATAAATAAACATTAGTTTTTTGGAATTACTCAATTTTTGGGCTATTTTAAAAGCTTTGGCCTGCACACCTACTGCAATTTCCTCATGTAGATTTGTACATAACTTATAAATGCTATTGCAAACATTATATGTTCCAATCAGGACACAAAGACCACAAATTCTACAGAAAGGCAATGGAGGAGTCAGTTTAAATCGAGATGTGCCTGTACAGTCTGTATTTACATATACAGTTTCCCATAGGTTTCAGTTTTTTCTTGGAAAGATATAAACAATATCCGATATAAATCTAACAGCAGTAGCAGCAGAATTTTACACAAAGCTTAATACTTTTGTAATATCAGGATTAAAGAGATAGTTCACCCAAAAATTGCTCACCCAGGCCCGGATTGGCTAATCGGGAGGACCGGGAGAATTCCCGGTGGGCCGGTCTGTTTTTTGGCCGCGAGGGCCAGTGTCCCTAGCTCCAGAATCTGTTGCTCTCAGCAGTCACACTTTTTAAAAATAATTTATTTATTTACTTGACCACAGCCTTCTTATTCATTATTTTACCGCAGCTGTGCTCTTTTTATCTATTTTCTTGTAGCCTCATGAACAATATACGTAGATAAGATAGATATGAGTAGATAAGTCACCTCTCCATGTATAACTGTTGTGGTATAGTGGTTAGCACGCCATTCCGGGTTCGGTCCTCATCTGAGTAACATTTTTTTTTTCATTTTTATTGTTAAGACATAATACTGTAAGGGTTATGGAACGTTTGAAGTTCTAAAACAGCTGTTTTCTCAAAAAAAGACGTGATAGTGTAATTAGTAACTGAGTTGGAAATGTCCTTATTTTAATATAGTCAGTGGTGAACTGAGGTGGGCCGGTCTAAGGCTTGAAACTCCAGGGCTGAAAAAGAGTCCCACTCCGGCCCTGTGCTCACCCATTACTTGTTTCGAATCTCTATGAGGTTTCTTCTGTTGAACACAAAGGAGAAGTGGAAAGATCATTGGAAACCTTTAACCATTCACTTCTATAGCAGTGGTCCTCAACCACCAGGCTGTGGACAGGTACCGGTCGGTGGATCAATTAGTACCAGGCCGCACGAGAAATCATTAATTATTTCCTTTTTATTTATTATGTGAGTCTGAACAATCTTTTATTTTTTATATTATGAAAAATGACCAGATTCTCTTGCTTACGTCTCAGTCACCTGAGCGGCCAAATTTAACCCACGAGCAGCAAAATGAGTAAGAAACTAACGTCTTTGGAAGGTTTCTTTGCTAAGGGGAAAAGACCCAGTAAAGGACCCACGAACTGCCAAGGAATGGATGCACAACTCATTTGTCAATAAATCAGGTGAATCCAGCATGACTGTGCGAGAAGATAAAATGCTGGAGATTGCAAATGACGGCGGCATTTTAGGCCTTTTAGGAGTCGTTCCCAAATCGCGTATTTCTAGAGTTTGCACAAGTAAGTTGTTTCCAATGGGGCTGTGCACGCAAGCAGCGTGACATGCTTGCGCCTTTCAGACGCACCCAGTAAATAAATTCCGCGAGCGCACCGCGAGTCACGTGACAATAACTGACCGATAAGCTTTAGCTTATATGGAATATACACATTTCACTAGACCAATTATCCCAGACAAACACAGAACACCCGAACATTTATTTTATCTTTGCCATGATGAAAGTAAATAATATTTGACAAGATATTTTTAAGACACTTTTATACAGCTTAAAGTGACATTTAAAGGCTTAACTAGGTTAATTAGGTTAACTAGGCAGGTTAGGGTAATTAGGCAAGTTATTGTATAATGATAGTTTGTTCTGTAGACTATCGAAAAATGACAGCTTAAAGGGGCTAATAATTTTGACCTTAAATGGATTTTTACAAAATTAAAAACTGGTTTTATTCTAGCTAAAAAAACAAGACTTTCTCCAGAAGAAAAAAAATATTATCAGAAATACAGTAAAAATTTCCTTGCTCTATTAAACATCATTTGGGAAATATTTAAAAACGAAGAAAAAAATTCAAAGGGGGGCTAATAATTCTGACTCACCTCAATGAATACAGCCAATATATTTTGGTGCATTTAAGCCTTTAAATGCATTTAAACATTTAAAGTTTTATTAAACAGTTATATCCCTTAAATTAAGAGTTTGTCACTGAAGTGCTTTAGGAATATAAAGATCTTATCTTTAAATTAATACAAGTTATTGCCAACAGATTTTCAACTAAACTTTATATGTTTTAAAGTTGTCTTGATTATTCCTGTTAATTAAAATAGCATTTACTATTTTCTCCAACATATTAATTTGCTTTAGTTTTATTGGTGAATCCAGCATGGCTGTGCAAGAAGATCAACTGCTGGAGATCGCAAATGACGGCTGCCTTTTAGGGGTCGTTCCTATATCGCGTATTTCTAGAGTTTGCACAAGTTAGTTGTTTCTAATGGAGGTGTGCATGCAAGCGGCGTGACATGCTCGCGCCTTCCAGACGCACCTAGTGAATAAATTCCGCGAGCGCACCGCGAGTCACGTGACAGTAACTGACCGATAAGCTTTAGCTTATATGGAATATACACAATTCGGTAGACCAATTATCCCAGACAAACACAGAACACCCGAACACTGCAGTGCTTTGTATTTTTTTCCATAAATAAAACTTGTGTCAGCGCTGCAGCAATGTTGTGTCAGCTTCTCATTTTCCTAGCAACCTACAAAACCCATAAAACCAAACCCCCCAGCCCCTGCCCCAACGGTCCATGGTATAATTGTCACACATTGACACGGTCCGTGGTGATAGAAAGGTTGAGGACCACTGTTCTATAGTATTTGTTTTGTATGTTTTGGAACCACTTGAGGGCGAGTAAACATTCATTTTCCTTCGGCCCTTATTTTTCATGGAAAACCACAGTGGAACGAACCACCAATTGGACTTTGTTCACCAATTTTAGTATATCCAATTCACTTATAGCGCATTTCTTTAGACTGTCTTTAGACCTACGCAAACATGGGGAGAACATGCAAACTACACATAGAAATGCCAACTGGCCCAGCTTGAGAGGCAATCAGCAACCTTCTTGCTGTGAGGCAACAGTGCTAATCACTGAGCCACAGTGTAGCTGGCGAGTAAACGGTGAGTAAACACAGTTTTGAGAGAACTATCCCTTTAACGGCACCTTGATTTCCGAGCATCACGCCATGTGTTCTAGAGTATACCGACACTCGGTCACATTTGATAAGATATTTACTAGTCATCACTATTGATGACAGGTCAGTCTTATCTCACTCTATCTGCCTGTTACTTCTGTTGTCGAATATCATAGACCTCCTTTGTGGCTGATAGAAGCAGCTAGTCGAGGTCTCAAGCCTTTGTCCACTCTTTGGCAAGGTCATTTTATTCCGCAAGGTTACCCCTTCAGTAGTTTTGAGGTTTTCAGCTAGTTCGTTTGCATAGGCATCAAACGGTGATGTTTCAGCTTTAATGGGGGATAAAGCTTGCTTATTATCATCTCCTACTGAAGGGTAGTCCATGATAGGAAATGGTGGGCTGAACAAGATGAGACTTTGAGGTCTTGGACGATTTCTGAAAGATGATCTCTGAAGAAGCGATGAGCGCTCTGGTCTGGGACGGTCCATAAACGTGTCACCATTTGCAGAACGTTTTCTTCTCAACACCGGGAGATCTGGAATGGATGTTGGCTTGTAATTCTCATTGCACGTCGCACTATTCATGGACTTGTGTCTTTGAATGCCTGATGGAGGTTCAGTGCTTTGCCGGTCTTCCCTGCAGACTTTCTGAAGGGGAAATAAAGAACTTGCTTTTCCCAACTTGCTTTTGGTGGGTTTCTTCTCAGGTGTGCTTTTGTTGACCTGATCAGTGCTCTTCTCAGCGTTTTTCCTTTCAGGTAGAGTATGAGGTATGTGGCTGTATTGAATTTTTGGGGGAATAACAGGAACGGCTTTCGCTTGGCAGGTTTTGATCATGAACGCAGTACGGACTGATGATACGCTGACTGGCGCGGAGTTACGTCGCATTGGTGCTTTGGGCCCACTCAGGAATAGCTCCAATTCTAGAGACGAACTACCATCCTTGGCTTCAGGTGTCATCCATTGTTTTCCACTTTTCAGATACTGGCTATTTGAGATGTCTCTGAAACCTTGATGTCCTAAATCGAGATTTAGAGAGCATGGCCTGAGTTTGGGTTTACCGCTTCCTTGACTCTTCTCCATAATGCAGAACTCATGGGATGTTTGCCTGTGAAATCTCTGAGAGCGTTTCTGCTTCGCTTTGCTCATGTTTTGCATTCCAGTAGTCTCCTCTGGATCGTTGAACGTCTTCAGTTGTTTAACCTGTGGAATCTCCAGTTTGATGTCATCTTTGGCTCCTTCAAACTTGAACTTATCCCTGTCAAAATGCGCCGTTATCTGCGCAAAACAAGCTACATCTGTGTCTGCGTTTTTCTTTCCTGTTGGGAAGTCAGAGTTTCCGAGTTCTGCCGTCACAGCAGCTTCGGTTTGAGTTGGTGCAATTTCATCAAGCGCAGCTGGTTCTTTAGCTTCAGGATTCCTGCTGTTGGGTAACTCATCTGCGTTTGGTTTATCCAGAACTTGGCAGTGAACTTTCTGACATGGCAAAATTTCTCTTTGTGTGGGAAACAGATCCTCAAGCTTTGGAGAGTGAAGAGGGCTGGTGACCCACTGCTGGGCAGAACACAAATCCTCCCATGGTTCAACCTGATCCAAATTACTCCCGCAAGCATCCACATCATCTTGGATTTCCAACGTCAAATGCTTTTCATTCAAACAAGTCGAGAGCCTTTCCAAATTTCCCTTAATTCTGCCTGCTAAGTCCAGTTTTCTGGGCTCATCACTAACTTTCTTATTTTCCTTCTCACAAATGTCACTTGTTCTTAATGACTCCTCATCAGTATGAAGATCCAATTTTACAGAGACACTTGTGTTATCTTTCGAGTCACTTTTAGAAGTGCCGTCTTTTTCACAAAGATCAATTTTGGGTTCCTCTTCAATGCACGGTTCTGCGTCTTGGAGAATATCTGTTTCCTTTAGATGGAGAAACGGGGAAAGCTGTAGACTGGTTGTTATAATGTTCCGTGCCTTGTGTTCCGTCCTGTCAGAATCACTATCCAAGTAATTCCAGTCACCGTCACATGACAGCAATCTTTCAGGCATATGCTTCATGACAGAATTAAAGGTAGTAGCACCAGGATGATCGAACATTACGTTTTTGGTGAGGTCTATAAACAGTCCCTTTGATGAAACTGTGTTTGAGGGCAAACTACTTCGCCGTGCTTGAGCACTAAGCTTGAGGTTGCCCTGATTTCCATTTATCTTGGTGATGCAGGGTTTTACTCCGTCATTTGGCATATTTGTTGTTTTCACCTCAGTGATGGAAACCTTGTCATGCATCCCAGATGAAGGCACCTTGTCGATTAATTCCTGTCAAACACAAAAAAAAAAGGTGAAAATTAAAGACATTTGTCGCAGTACTATTTCTGATGCCACAATTGTCTAAAGCAGGGGTCTCAAACTCGCGGCCCACGGGCCATTTGCGGCCCTCAGTGCAATATTTTGTGGCCCGCGCCGACCGCTGTACACTGACAGAATCAGCGGAGCGGGGAGCTATCCGTACACAGCGGTCACTGGCATTCCCCGCCCGCCGTGTAAACTAAGGGGCGGGGATGCCGGTGACGTCACCACGCACCCCGCCCCTTCGTTAGACGCTGTGACGGGCGGGAAGTGTTTAGGAGGGAACTCGCGCCGGCCAGAACCAAGATAAGCTGTTCCCGCCCCTGCCTGCCACTTAGCTACCTATCTGCAGCCTGCCACCTACCTAGCTACAGCCTGCATCTTATATATATTATAGGTAGATACAGACTGGTACAGACTGATGTGACTGGAGTGGGGTGGGGGTGTTTTATTTATACATATATACGCCTTTTTTAGGTGAGGGAATTGAAGTTTGGAGTGAGTTCCCCCACTTTTTTCCCTAGGACTTCAATAAGTCAAAGTACAGGTCAAGACTTAATGATGATCATCTTCAAGCCATACTGAGGGTCTCAACTGCTTCCGCTCTAAAGCCAAATGTGGTTCAGATTTGTGAGAAGAAGCGCTGTCAAGTCTCTGGCAGCAAGAAGTAGGCAAAAGATGCCATGTTCAGTAGAACTGTTCATAATCTTCACTCAATGTTCTATTAATGTTCAGGACACTTCATGTTCAGAAGAAATAATTAAAACTGTTAATAATGACATTTGATCCCTTATGCGGCCCAGCCTCACCCAGACTTTGCCTTCTGCGGCCCCCAGGTAAATTGAGTTTGAGACCCCTGGTCTAAAGGCTGATTTATACTTCTGTGCGCTGTTTCAATAGCTCTTCTGAAATGCTAGCTGGCAGTAGGTTTTTATGTTCCTCTGTGTCGAGTTTCTTCACTGGCGTTTTGTTTTTCCGGAATGCAGCCTTAATGTACAAGTGGCTAAAACTTGCTCGTTCAGAGGCGGAAACCGGCGGACGTGCAACAATTTTAATCATAAGGTAAACACAAAGCAACAAGTTTCCATCTAGAGCTACTTCACGGGACTCAACACTAAACATTCGCTCCAACAGGTTAGCACTGGTTGCAGCTACCAAGCCAACCAATCACAGAGCTTGCACTACAAGTCGTTGTGACGTAGTAACGTTTTTTGAGAGATCGTTGGCATCAGCCACAGCAAGGGGTATGCGATCGTGCGAAGGCTGTCCCAGAGCATACGCACCACTTGATGTAGAAGTATAAATTACACTTAAGGCTACATTTACATGACAAATCAGCACAATCTCATGACAATTTGTAACTTTTTGATTTTGTGGCTAATTATTGTGAATTCATACGATCTCATTCGTACAATTTTGTATGATTTGCTTATTCCCCAGTGAGGGTTGGGTGTAGTGATGGGTTTGGGTGCCATGCCTCCTTTTAAAAATCGTACATTTTCGTATGACTGAACTCGTACACATTCGTATGAATTAGCCACTAAATTGACAAAACGTAAAATTCTTACATTACCTCTTGAGATAAGGCTGGACAAATATGTAGACAAAACCAAAGAAGTTTATATCTTAAATTTGTAAAGTTTCAAGGTTACATTCAATTTTCAAAATGATAAGCATCTTACACAACCATGAAAATGACAAAAAAAAAAAAAACGCTGTTGTACTACATATGCCAGACCTTTACTTGGCACTGTCAGCTTGTTAGTAAAGAGCACCTGTAGGAAAGTGATGATTTGAAGTTGTCGGCTTTTGTCAAAGACTGTATTCCAGTTCAATTGTTCATGCCCTTCCCTCGCTAACTTCCCTCCATCTCGTTCCCTCAGATGTACATCATTGATTACATTACTCTAGTGTCCACTACTGTCGGAGCATCTGAATAGGTCTAAATAAAATGCCCTTAACCACAGGTGTCAAACTCAGTTCCTGAAGGTCTGCAGCTCTGTACAGTTAAGTTCCAACCCGAATTAAACACACCTGATCAAACTAATTGAGTTCTTCAGGCTTATTTTAAACCTTCATGTAAGTGTGTTGAAGCATAGTTGGAACTAAACTGTGCAGGGCTGCGGCCCTCGAGGAACTGAAGTTTGACACCTCTGCTCTAAACCCTTGAGCATTTGAGAACTACACTGTTGTGACGTCACATCTGGGACACATAGATTCTAGAGTGGACATATAAAGCTGATTCGCTCCCTCTGTCAAAATTAAGTTATGGAGGAAATGTTCATGTAAACTTCCCTTGTTCACTTGATGAAGTGGAACATACTTGGGCATTCATCCTGAGAAAACAACGAAAGGGAATTTTACAAGTGCGTTTCTGAAATTGTCTCAGCTGTTGGTTGTAATGTAAAGTAAACTTGCACTACGCTTATGAAGTGCATGACAACCTCATTGTCAAAGACTCGTTTCAGGTGTTTACTCGGACACGACAACAGATGCGTTTTAAAAAACGTCCACTTTTTAAACCAGTGTATTTTCAATCACAATTACACTGTTGCTGTGTAACCGAGCAGGCAAAACGAATGAAACGTTTTCAGTTTTTAGCTGAAAATGTCATGTAAAGACAGTGTAAAGACCCTCAACACTGTAAAAAACGCTGAGTTCCACTAAGTTCCTTCATGTTATCCTAACTCAAATCCATTAATTAAATGTATTGTTTTTACAAATTTAAGTAGATTAAACATGAAGCAATTAAGTTGTCACAAAAAAAGTCAAGATGAGACTGATTCAGCTAATTTTAAATAAGTTGTTTGAACAATCAGGAAAAATTATGTTTTGAGGGAAGAACGTGGCTTAAAGAGATGGTTCATCCATAAATGACTTACTTAACGTTTTAAACCTACAGTACCTGACGAAAGTCTTGTTGTCTATCCCAGTTGTAAGAGCAACAAAAAATAACTTGACTAGATTCTAGTTCAGGGGTCACCAATCCTGTTCCTGGAGGGCCGGTGTCCCTGCAGGGTTTAGCTCTAACTTGCCTCAACACACCTGCCTGGATGTTTTAAGTATACCAAGTAAGAGCTTGATTAGCTTGTTCAGGTGTGTTTGATTAGGGTTGGAGGTAAAATCTGCAGGACACCGGCCCTCCAGGAACAAGTTTGGTGACCACTGTTCTAGTTGATCATTTGGAAAAGTGGCAGAAGGTAGATTTTTTTTTGACGAATCATCTGTTGAGCTGCATCTCATTCATCACTAATTCTACAGAAGACCTACTGGAACCCGCATGGACCCAATATTCTCATAGAAATCAGTCAAGTTTGGTGAAGAGGAAATCATGGTTTGGGGATACATTCAGTATGGAAGAGTGTGAGAGATCTGCAGAGTGGATGGCAATATCAACAGCCTGAGGTATCAAGACATTTGTGCTGCCCATTACATTACAAACCACGGGAGAGGGCAAATTCTTCAGCAGGATAGCGCTCCTGCTCATACTTCAGCCTCCACATCATTGTTTCTGCAAGCAAAGAAGGTCAACGTGCTCCAGGATTGGCCAGCCCAGTTACCAGGTATGAACATTATTGAGCATGTCTGGGGTAAAACGGAGAAGGTGTTGAAGATGAATCCAAAGAACCTTGATAAACTCCGGGAGTCCTGCAAAAACGCTTTCTTTGCCATTTCAGATGACCTTATTAATAAGTGATTTGAATCATCGCAGAGATGTATGGATGCAGTCTCTTGAACTCATGGGAGTCAGACACAATATTAACTCATTTCCACTGCACCATGATTTTATATTCTGTACTCTACG